>NW_028324312.1:11240019-11540019 GCF_058129835.1 Hydra viridissima | reverse complement strand
GAGATTAAAGTAGATGCAGACTGTTCTTATTTCAGCTGCTAAAATGATGTTCTTTAAATATTGTAAATTTTTCATTTGCATTAACATACCATATGCCATAACTATTTAAAATAATTACTTCTAAACAAAATCAAATGTGGCAAGTGAAACTTTGTGTTAAAACTTAAACAGATTTATATCTCAGGAATAGATGGAAAATAATGCAATTACTGTCTTCTTATTAACAACTTATTTCATGAGATCTGCCATTTGTAGTGAAATCACATTTTGACAAGGCGCATAATTTCATGCAATAAAAACTTTGAACGCCCGGAGAATGCAGATAGTTCAAAAATAAAGCTGGCGGAAAATGCAGATAGTCCAATTTTGTTTTACGCGGAGATTGCAGATATGCCAATTTTGTTTTTGGCGGAGATTGCAGATAGTCCGATTTTGCGCGGAGCCATCGATTTATAGAACTAAGTGATTGCAGCAAGCGTCGAAAAACTATGGATTTGCGCAAACAGGTCTCTGTTGATGAGTTGACGTATGCAGCCAGAATGAGCCAGCACACTTCAGGAAATACTGATGTTTCAAAATTTATTAAAGAAATTACGGCCACGCCTACCAGAGCAAAGAAATACCGAAAAGCATTTAACTCTGCTTTTAAAAAAGTAACTGTCAATAAATTAACACCTCAAGAGGCACTGGCACTGTTTGTAGAAGGCGATTTTACCAGAAAACAGTGGGAACTTATTCAAAGTAGAAACAAAAGTGTCTACCCCTGCTACTCAATAATACAACAAGCCAAAAAAGAATGTTACCCTAATAAGGAATCGATACAAGTAACCGAAACAACAGCTGAAATTCAACTACAAGCATTACTTGACCACACTACATTACGCTTATATAAATATGTCTCAGAGGTTGTAGAAAAGTGTTCAATTGAAGAAAAGAAAAATATGGTTTTAATATCAAAATGGGGCTGTGATGGATCGCAACAAGCAAAATTTAAGCAAAAATTTCAAAACAACACCGACAGTGATGCAAATATTTTTCAAAGTTCTTTAGTACCTCTGAGAATGATTGTTAAAATTGATGGCCAACAGGAAAAAATTATATGGCAAAACTCAGTCACCTCATCTCCAAGGTTCTGCAGGCCCATTCGAATACGTTTCATTAGTGAATCTAAAGACATAACAATGGACGAGATAGAGCACGTAAAAAACCAAATAAGGAATCTCAGGGAAACAAGGTTGCCCAATGAAATTGGAAAAATAAAGCATACCTTGCTTTTTACAATGGTAGATGGTAAAGTGTGCAACGCTGCAACTGATACTACATCAACTATGAGGTGCTACATTTGTGGACAAACATCGAAAGATTTTAATAAATTGATTAAAAAAGAGCCAATCAATACGGAAACCATCTCATTTGGACTCTCGATTCTTCATGCAAGGATCCGCTTTTTTGAATCGCTTCTTCATTTAGCTTATAAAATACCTTTACAAAAGTGGCAAGCTCGATCAGACGAGGAAAAAAAAATTGTCAAAGAAGCAAAGAAGAAAATACAAACATCCTTCAAAGAAGAATTAGGGCTTCAAGTAGATATACCTAAAGTAGGGTTTGGAAATACGAATGACGGCAATACGTCAAGAAGATTTTTTTCAAACCCGGAATTATCTTCACAAATAACTGGTGTTAACTTGGATTTGATAAAAGGTTTACACGTTATTCTTGAAGTCATTTCAAGTGGATATAAAATTGATGCTGTTAAATTCGACGCTTTTGCTCATGAAACTGCTAAACTGTATATCAATCTGTATGGTTGGTATCCCATGTCTCCAACCATGCATAAAGTTTTGATGCATGGTGCCGAAGTAATAACTCATGCAATCCTCCCTATCGGCCAGTTATCCGAGGAGGCAGCTGAAGCCCGAAACAAACACTTTCGGCAGTACAGACAAAATTTTAGTCGAAAGTTTTCTCGTATCGACTGCAATACAGACGTATTAAATAGGCTGCTATTGAGTTCAGACCCATACATAAGTAGTTCTAGATCAAAACGGCATAAAAAAACGTTGCCTTTTTCCAAAGAAGCAGTCAATATGATGATCTCAGCATGAAGCTTTGATAAGCGAATATGTCTTTTTGTTAATAATAAATTACTCTTTAAAAAATTTTATTTTTTTAATTAAACATTTAATTTTAATAAAACTCTGTGTTTTAAACTAATAAAGCGAAAAAAAATTCATAAAATATTTTTGAGCGGTTTTGTCATACAAATACTCCACTGTGCGACGATTGCATAAGAAATTAAGCCACAATGAATTTGAAAAACCTATATAAATTGTAAAAGTAGAGAAAGAGCAGTGAAATACATAGCTGTAACAGAAGTATAGTCACCTTGATATTGCAAACTTTTCAGAGCTTTTTAAAATGATATATATTTTACATCTTACAAGATCTTCAAATCTTTACATTCCTACAAGAGAATATAGTTCTTTTTATGAGTGGCGATGAATTGACGGGTGAGACACTAAATCACGAGCAATTAACATTTCTTAGGCCAAAATGCGCATCTAATAGCACTAAACAAAAAATTCTGAGACAAAAAAGTAAATGTTCTTGTTACTTCCTAAGCTCCTGAACTTCAGAATCGCTTCTTTTTTTTTTTTTTTTCTTTCATAATCAGTTGCTTTTATGGCGACTGGTAGTTGACTAATTCCATGAACTGGTTTAAAAATGTACGAACATTTTGAATACCGTCAACCGGGGCTACTTTACTCCTACGGGGGTTACTTGGCACCGATTTTGAAAAGTAATTGTAGTTCACCAACTCTAATAACAATGTTGATTTTTAAAATATATTTGTTTTTTTTTATTTGTTAGGCCATTATCTTCAATTTTTGGAATTAATTTTGAATGATGTTGGCATCTTAAGTGTTGTTTTTTTAACATTTATGGAAGCCATTTTTTTTACCGAATTTTTCCTCCTTTAAAAGTGGCGTGTTTCTACACAAGAACTTAAACAACTTAAGCAAAGTTTAGTTTTTTTATGCGAAGAAACTATCTGCAGTTTAAATTATGCAAAAAAAAAAAAAATTAAGTTAGACTTTTTTTTATGAAAGTGATGTTCAAAATAGTTTGTGTGTCATGTTTTAACCAAAATGGGGCTACTTTGCACCAGCTAAGAAAGTGGTGAAAAGCAACTTCAGACTATATATTTTTAAGCATTTTATGGTTTTAAATTTTGCTAACAGATAAAAATTGTTTTTAAGGATGGTAAAGTATTACAAGAGGAAGATAGCAGCTCGTAGTTACAAAAATTAGTCAACTGAAACTCTAAAGTTATGTTTGAATTTAATAAAAAATGGAACACTAAGTCAACGTAGAGCTGCTAAGCAATTTAATATACCAAGAAAGACAATAATTAACTAGTTAAACCAAAAACATTTGATGAGACCAGGTAAACAGCCTATAATTTCAAGATTTGAAGAATAGTCGTTTGTTTCATATATTGAAGCCATGAGTAGTTTTGGTTTTCCATTGGCCCAGTTGGATTTGAGATTTTCGGTGAGCTGCTACTTAAACAAAGTAGATAGAAAAGTTGAACAGTTTTCAAATAATGTTCCTGGCAATGATTTGGTGAAAATTTTTTTAACACGATTCCCCAGACTAAAAGAACGTTTTGCTGCAAATATCAAATGCTGCAGAGCTGCAGTAAACGAGGAAACAATACGAGCACCATGAACCATCTCCTTCATATTGAAAATTTGAAGGAGATGGTTCAAAAAGAAGAGTGATATGTCGTCGTGGCATTAAGCAGTGATATGTCGTCGTGGTATTTTAATTCATTTATTTTATTTATGAGATGGCCTATTTTTGGATTTTTTTTTTGTTTTGTTTTTGATGCTTGTTTATTTAAAAGAAAATATTACACTTATTTAATAAATTGTTTTGTGAAATTACTGAATATAACCACATAATTAAGTTAACTTTCAGGGCTTTTTTTTTTTTTTTTTTTAGAGTTTAAAAACCATATTTTTAAACACATAAAATATTTTAATTATTTAAAGAAGCGTTTTATAAAATTGTTGAACTTAACTTTGTACTTAAATCAACTTTTTCCGCAATACCTTTTTTGTAAACTTATAAAACATATCCTTTTTTAAATTGGTGCAAAGTGACCCTGTTATTGGGGATACTTTGCACCAATTTTAAAACCTCACTCAGTGCATATTAAATCTTAAATTTTTTTTTCTTCGCTTTATAAAGTAGTTATAACAACATTTTATCCCAGCTAGCACTTATACGGTGTTAAAACATTAGAACAATGTCGCGCAGAGCGTTGGCCCAACGTCGGTTGCCAACGTTGTTTTTATATCATTATGGTTACAAATGCGACGTCGCCAATAACAAAAATCCAACGTTGGAAAAACATTTGTTTTAAGTCGGTACAGTGTAGGATTTTATGTTGGCGCAGTGCTGTATATAATGCCTATTCAACGTTGTATTTTATGTTGATCCAACGTTATATTTTATGTTGTTTCAACGTTGTATTTTATGTTTATTTAACGTTGTTTTGTATGTTGATTCAAATTTGTATTTTATGTTGAATCAACGTCGTATTTTGTTTTGATTCGACGTTGCGTCTCTATATAGAAATGCCAAATACTTGGCGCTTGTTGGTGCCAATACTTGGCGCCGCAATCTAAATAGATTCTATAGATAAACCATTTAGCTTAAAGGCAATACATATAGAGGAAGAACACCGTTTAACATGGTAAAGACTATATTATTCAGAAGAAAACAAATTATATATCACTACTCTCATAAAATTCATCGCTTTCTTGTTCATTATGGATTTTTTTCTTTAGTTTTTTCCTGTTTCCCGCCCTCCTTCCGCTATCACGATTGCATGCATATCTTAACCATTGTTTTATCACCTCTTCAATATCAGCATCGGTTGCTTCTCAATATGATTGGTGACAAATCATTGTGTAAAGTGTTGATAATATCTCTTATATTATTTTTTGGTAAATAAAGGTTTTGAAGAAATTTCACATCAAAATTGCCATTTTGAAAATAATAAGTTAATGATCTTTTTGCTGACAGAAGCAAACATTAATAGCATGGTTTTTACATTAAAAAAAGTCGTTAAAGTATGTTTATCTTGGGCAATTTTTTGTGGCAATTAAAATAGTCGTTTTTTGATTTATTAGAGAATAAACTATATTGCAAGTAATGTACTTTTGTAATAAATTTAAAAAAAAAATTCAACAGTTTTTTTTCCAAAAAAAAGAACTTTTGAAACTTAGTTCATAGTTGTTTTATCACATGTAAAATTTAGAAAATGTAACCTTCAAACCGTTTTTACAATAATAGTTATTCATCAATTTGTCTACATTCTCACATTCTACGTTCAACCTTTATTTGAAATCTTCCATTAATTTCATTTCGTTATAACACTTTCGTTATAATACTTTAAAACGATAATGCAAAGGCTGATTAAAACCAGGTCTGTTTATTGCGCAATGTAACGGTAATTAATTTTCGTTAAAAATGAAAGCGTTTTGAAAAAAATTAACGAATATTAGGGTTTATATTAGAGTTGTTAACCGCAATATTTCGTACAATTCCGCAAAAATAGAATTCTTTCGGAAGGATATTCAGAATCAGGAATTTTTTTTTTTCGTACCGATTTTTACGAAACAAAAAAAACCGCCGATGTTCATTTCGCAGAAGCTACTTACGAAATGTCGCCTTTCGCAAGTTGAATCGCGAAATAAAACTATTTTGCTACATACGAAAGTAGCGCTTACGGAAGTCGCACTTGCGGAACGAGCTCTTTCGCTAAACGACGTTTTGAAGTCTTGTTAAAAAATTTTATTGGCCAAAGGGATATAATTGTAAAAAATAAAATTTTTATATACCAAAATGTTTATAATAAAATTTTATTTTCAGTATTGCAACATATGAACATTTTGAGGTTTTATTTTTTGAAATAATGATAAAAAACCAAATTTCTTTCGAAACGAAACTCTTTCGCACCGCAACTTACGAAACGGTTCTTAACAGAAAAACACTTACGAAACGCGGCTAATTATAAATATTTAATTACCTTTTATGAATCAAATACGTATAATTAACTAGGTAACGAAAACACTAATTATTATAATATATTTAATATATTTAATTATAGAATATAACGGAGCTTAACGCAGCTAAAATTTTTAAATTTTAGCTGCGTTAGGCCCCCTTATATTCTGTTTCAGCACCCCCACCCCGTCCTCACTTTCTTAATCTTTCTAGGTCACTGTATGCAGTGGCGTACCTAGGGTAAATAGCGCCTGGGGCAAACACCGATCTCGCGCCCCTCCTCCCCCACATAAAGTGCTTAATTACAATTTTTTAACAAATGATGACACAAACTTTATTTTATATAATATATTTATTTTATATGATATATTATTTCTTAACTTATTTTATATAACTCTCGCTTATTGTATCGCAACCAAGCCTCTTTTGCGCCCCTTATATATATATATATATATATACATACAGACTGTATGTATATATACATATATATATACATACAGTCTGTATGTATATATACATATATATATACATACAGTCTGTATGTATATATATATATATATATATATATATATATATATATATATATATATATATATATATATATATATATATATATATATATATATATATATAAAAACTATTGAAGAATCATTTAACAACATTATTTAAATAATAAATAATAATATTTTTGTGTATAACAGTTTAATGAATTCTTTCGAGTCTATTCCGTAAGCGCACATTCCGAAACGTTCCTTTTGTAAGGAACTGTTTCGCAAGTATTCTTTCGAAATGCTTTGTTTCGCAAGTTTCTTTTCGTAAAGAGTTATGACGGAATAATAATTATTTATTTTTTTCGTATAACGTGTTACGGAAGGTGAATTTGCGCAAGAACAACTTTCGCAATAGCAACTTGAAATACGGAAGATAAAAATGCGAAATTTTCGTAAGTTTTTTTTTGCGGCGAACAACCCTAGTTTATATAGGGATTTTTTACAACTTTGACTTCGAATTAGAGCATTTTCCGTTGATTTTCAGGTCTATGTTTTTATACTTTTCTGAATCAGCATAAAATTCTCTATCACAATCAATAATAATAAAAAAAAAAAAAGGGGGGGGGGGGGGAGAAACTGTAGTAGCGCCTAATTTATGTATGTTAAGATCCCTAATAATATATCAATCTGACAATAGAACTACATATGCATCATAATAATGTAATGCCATTCTTATTATTTAGTGATTTTAAAGATACGCCATAGTTAAGGCAGCTCATTACAAACTTAACTTTACTTGCGAAAATTGAGCAGAGCAGGTTTCTAAAAAGTTTGGTGAAACCATTTCAGTTTGGTGAATACCGATAGTGCTGAACTTACGCAAAAACTTACGAAAGTTTTTTTGAAACGCAACTGCGCAAATTTGGTGATTACGACTTTTACAGTTTTAACTTATGCCAAATTGACGTCAGACTGAAGCTAAAAAAAAGTTTGGTGAATATGCACAAAGAACTTTTACGGAACGTTCTTAGAACGTGCCCGAACGTTTCTAAAGTTCGTCGAACTTGCTCGAACGTATGGTGTTAGCTGGGATTACATTGGATCAACGTTGGGTTTAGATCGTAAAAACAATAAACTTTTTACGATGTAAAAACATACATTTATTCAACGTTGGTTGAATCAAAGTCAATTAAAATACATTGGATCAACGTTGGATTTACATCGTAAAAGCAATTAACTTTTTGCGATGTAAAAACAAACGTTGGACCAATGTAAATTTTCCAGTTGTTTTTAGTTCCGTCGGTATTATCTTCATCATTAAACATATGACATTGGATCAACGTTGGTTTTGCATTGGATAAAACACCCGACGTTCGCGATGGTTTTACATACGTTAGCCCAACGTAAGTGTGCTAGCTGGGTAGAACTTGAAAAATCAATTTATTT
This sequence comes from Hydra viridissima, assembly GCF_058129835.1. Taxonomy (NCBI): domain Eukaryota; kingdom Metazoa; phylum Cnidaria; class Hydrozoa; order Anthoathecata; family Hydridae; genus Hydra; species Hydra viridissima. Next base: position 11,532,001 of record NW_028324312.1, on the reverse strand, counting down.
TATGAAGCAAACTTTTTATTAAGCTTAAATTTAACTTCAGTGAAATTACCATAAAAAACGGAGTAAAGTAGCCCCGGTTGACGGTATGTATTCATGTTTCAGCAATTTCAAAATTCATTGTTCTGCTGAAATAAAAAAAATCATTTAAAGTTTCTGTAGAACACTAATTATAGTAAATAAAGTAAAAATACTGGTTCACTTGGAAACGAGGCTTGCTTGACTAAAATAGGAATTACAAGAATTATCAACAACTTTTCTTCAGCATATTTTCAAAAAACAACAACTTCTACAAACCTACTTCTTGTGATGCGTCTTCCTCATCGCTGTTGTAATCTTCATAATCTTCATACAATCTTTTCTCACGCTGTATGTTGTAAGACCGCAGAACAGAAGACAGTTTTTTTCAGCTAATGAAGTTGCTTTTAATGTAAAAAAAAAGGGCAAAGAAAATCGAAGTTGGGTTAAAAGTCTAATTTTGAAATCTTTTGTATCTTTATCGCCTACCACCTGTACAACCATTAATACTTAACTACTTTTTGATAAATGTAAGTCCACGGTCATTCCTATATACTTCCTAAAAAGGCTTTATCCAAAATATCAAAACAAAGTGCATTACATTGGGTAAAAGCACACTGTTTTGGTGTGTGATGAAAGATGATTATCAAAGAAATAATGTATTTTATAAAACAAAAAGACATACATGGAATAGCAGACAGAGATAATGAAGTTATTGATGATAGTTGCAGCATTACAAGCTTTACCAGCCCATTTCACTGACATTTATAGAGTGGTAATAGTAAGATCATCCTTATGTTGATTAATTTATAAAATTTTGAAGAAGGTCAGAAGATGTTGAGAATGATATTGTTGCTTTAGAATAAAATTTATGAACAAATGCATAGAAATAATTTACTAAATAAAATGAAGTTTTAAATTTAAAAAAGTGGAAAATTTCAGAAGAGTTTTGAAGGACAAAATTAAACAAGGAAATAAGCAGAGAATCGTAAAGAAGAAATATAAAGAAGACAATATATTTAACAAGAAATTTAAACAAGAGATTTTTAGTGGAATTTTAAAAAACAAATTTAAAAAGGAAAATTCAAGCAGAAACTCAAAGAAAATATTTTGATACTGCAATTATCTAAAACCTTTTTTCACGAATTTTAATCTCTTTAAATAGAGCAAAGGCTGTCGGGATTACTCAATATTCTTTGTAATATTAACACTGACTGGTTTTTGTTACTTCAGTACTTTTTTTATTGTTTCTGCTTTACCCAGTGAAAGTTTTTCTCTCCCAAATAATCCTCTAAATAAACCTCTTGCATCAAACTTTGATGTTTAAATATTTTTTTTATGTTGATTTATTCGAGTTTTGTCCTTGATGAATATTAGTTATCGTTTCTTAATTAGTAAAATACCATTGGTTTCTCGTTTACATTTTTCAATTACATTAAGTTTGCAAACACTAGAATAGAGCAGGACTAGTTGAGCATTTTTTATCAAACCTAATAGATCTCTTGAACGGTTCGTCGAATTACATAACTTTTTCAATTTCAGAAAGATAATTATATTTGCTGAAAATTTCTTTAAAGAAAAAACTTTTTTAGTTTTGTTTAAGAAAAATTGCCTAAAGTTTACCAAGTTCAACCCACCCTGGCGGGTAGGTTGATAACAACAACAACAACAACAACAACAGCAACAACAGCAACAACAACAACAACAACAACAACAACAACAACAATAACAATAACAATAATAATAATATTAATAATAATAATAATAAAAATAATAATAATAATAATAATAATAATAATAATAATAATGATAATAATAATAATATCAATGATAATAATATTAATAATATTAATGATAATAATAATAATAGTAACAATAATAATAATAATAATAATAATAATAATAATAATAATAATAATAATAATAATAATAATAATAATAATAATAATAATAATAATAATAATAGTAATAATAAGAATAATAATAATAATAGTAATAATGATAATAATAATAACAATAATAATAATAATAATAACAATAATAATATTAAAGAAAATAATATTAAAGATAATAATAACATTATTATTAGTATTAATATTAATATTAATATTAATATTAACATTATTAATAAATTAACATTAACAATAATAATAATAATAATAATAATAATAATAATAATAATATTAATAATAATAATAATAATAATAATAATAATAATAATAATAATATTAATAATAATTATAATAATAATAATAATAATAATAATATTAATAATAATAATAATAATAATAATGATAATAATAATAGTAAAAATAATAATAATAAAAATAATAGTAATATTGTAAATTTGCTTTTTTTATAAATTGTTCATGCTATATATTCATGTTGTTACAGTAAATTAGCTGATTAGTAAGTTGATTTGACTTATTGTTTAGCAAAATATACATGAATTTTAAAAAGTCTGTTCAGACTTCAGAGTTCAGACTTAGAGCAGTGATAGACAGGCTGTTTCATTTGGTGTATGGTTTTCAGGTTTGTTATCGCAGCGGCAACTCTAACTTAAAACTTCTGTTTTTATTTTGTGTTCAAGGCAACAATAACCGATGCTTCCTGTTCCAGTGCACCGTCCTCGACGTCGATAAAAAGGCAGACCACGATTCAGCTGCCTTGCAGATTAGAACTAAGCAGGTGACAGATGCTGCACTTGCACGTTCTTTCTATGCGAACGGCATTCCTTTCTCCATAATTGAGAATAAGAACTTTAAAGAGGCAATCGCTACAGTAGTGGAGGGCAGGGTATAAGCCTTTTAAATGTCAACCCATATCTGAGGCACTGCTTGCAAATAAAGTTGCTAATGTGATTTGCAAGCTCGACAGCTTCAAGGCTCAGCTAAGTACGACTGGCGGAACGCTAAAAACCGTGCAAAACCGTGCGATAATTAACATCCAGTTAGTTATTGGCAATGGAGCCTTGTTTGTCGATGGTGTAGATACATCTGAGCAGATTAAAGATGTTGATTTCATAGCGCCTGAGCTGGCAAAACGTATTGATTCCATAGGCTCAGACAACATTTTGCAGGTAGTTTCGGGCATTGCAGGCAACTGTAATGCAGCAAGGAATAAGTTGGCTGTATAGTTAACGTCAATTGTCTTCAGTTCATGTACGGCACATTGTCTTGACCTTCAATTAGTGGACATCGCCAAACAGTGTTCGGCGCAAGATGTTATCATAAGAGATTATGAAGTTGTGAAATTTATCACAAATCACCAGTCGCCTCTCGACTATTTTAGGAGCAATTCAAAAGTAGAATTACTGACACCCAGTGAGACGCGCTTTGCCAGCAATTTCGTGATGATGCAGCGTCTTATGGCGACAAACGGTGCAATCCAGAAAACTGTAATGGTTCGGTGATTCAAACCATAGCTGCCAATAACGACACGTAAAAAGTCAATCAGAGAAAACGGTAAGCTTATTACTGACGCAGTCGTTGACGGCAACTTTTAGGATTCTGTCACTCTGCTGACGTCTGTTTGCAAGTCGATAGTAAGCCTATTGCGCTTGGTTGAGGGTACCAAACCTTGAGTTGGCAAAATATATTGGAAACTGTTTCAATTGGACCAGGAGTTCTGAAATCCACCGTACTGGACGCAACTCAGAAGAGCTATTTAAGTGGTTTGATTAACAGTCGTTGGAAGATGCACCACACTGATCTAAACTCCGTTGGATTCGTACTCGACCCCGAGTATTGTTCATTTATTTAGCTTGAGAATGAAGAAGTAATTTCCGAGTTTCATGTCATGATTGAGCGCATGCATGCTGGTGACCACGTAGCTCAAGTCAACACTATTAGTCAGCACAGTGTTAATCGGGCTGGTCAAGGTCTCTTTGCACGGCCAGTGGCAATGGCTGCTGCAAATGAGATGTCGTCAAGTCGATGGTGGTAGGCTTTTATTGTAATGTGCCAGAGCTGCAGAAAGTGGCTATCAGAGTTTTGTCACAAGTAACTTCAGCATCAGCCTGTGAACGGAACTGGTCCACATTTGACTTCATACATTCAAAAAAAAAGCCGACTGAAGTGTGATAAGGTACAAACTCTGTTATTATTAGGAAACGTATGCTGTTCTTGTATTATTAGCTAAATAAATAATATTGTATATGAAAAATGGTAATATTTTGAATGACTGTATGTTTCATATATCCGCAGCCAGATCTATTGGTGTTATTGGTAAATATTTGGTAACTATTAAGGTCAGTCACTATGTTTACAAAATCCGTTTCCAGGTTAAAAACGTCATTTTCGTGCTCAACAATCTGATGCTTGTTGACAAGTTACAGGAACTCTCGTACACCGAAGCAACAATTCAGTTGGAGAAGTCCATTGCAGAAGGCGGAGATGACTCTGATGCTGAGGAAGACCTCTGTGAATCTGATTCATCTTCTGACTAGGACGAAAAGTCATCATCATAAGTCAGACGTATATTTGATTGTGATAGTATTTGAACTAATATGTAGGCTTAATTGAGTAAATTGCAACAATTTAGCGGTGTCACAGTGTTGTCCTAATGTTGTTTTTCACTTGGCGTAAATAATTTAGACGACATGTTTTTTATTTTACATTTTTTTTATGTATTTTATTTTTTTCAAAAAAAACGCGTTTTTTTACGTTTTTTATTCTTCGGATCCATGTATTTAACATCTATGATATATAACCTCTTTCATTGAAGTGAAATTCTCACTGTTAAAGCGAAACTTGCGACCCGAATCATACATTTGTGTGACTATTACTTTTTTTTCGAATATATATTTTTTCTATATTTTCTAATTGTAAGGCTTTTTTGAAGAGTTTTTGGTTTAGAATAATTTTGTGCGTACGGATGTGGGTATGCTTGAATGTTTTGTAAAATGATTGTAATATGATTACATTTTTACGAAGCGCGTACATCTTTTACACTGTTAATTCTTGTTATCTAACTGTACTTTTTTTACTGTTAAATTCTCACTTCTTTGCGTGTATCAGTAGCGATGGAAAATTTGCATTTGTAATATTTTTTTGACAAGAAGATAATTACAACTATTATTTTGCTAATATTCATTAACATGATAATTTTTTTGCTAAATATCACGGCAGTCGGATCACAGGGGCAGGAATACCCTTCAAAAATGACCCCTGCATCTACCTCATTGAGAGATATTATGTTTTCAAAAAAAAATTCTGTATTTTTAATTCAAACATAAATTGTAATTAGGTTTCAAGTTTTATCAAAACATATTTTGACGCTCAAAAGATACAGCCACATAAAGTTTCAGACCCCCTCATTTTTCTAAGGTTTTAAATATGTAGAAAAATGGTCAAAAAAAGAAAAAAGATGCTGTTTTTAATTTGTTTTCAACAGTTTCTATTTCATATCAACCTGCTCAAAAGAGTGGTTAAAAAAAAATCTGAAGTAAAAATTACTTCAACCTAAAACCTCTACAAATGAGCAGTGTATTCTTTAGTGAAACAGTTTTAGTTTGTAATTTAGTTGATAATTTTAGTTATAAGTAATTTAGTTGTCATATTAAGTTAATATTTTTAGTTGATATTTTAGTTATAATTCTCTAAATTGTTCACAAGATAACGATATTCACCGAAAATTTCACTAAAAAAACGATTGATGCATTTTATAGACGATTTTCATTCTTTTCTCAACAGTTTTTCCATGCTGTCATCACGTGACATTTGTTGTTTTTTTTCTCTTTGGAAGTTTATAGGGGAGAGTCGCCCATTATGGACCGTCCCCTTTTATGGACCACCGATGAAACAAATAAATGCGATTTTATTTTTAAATTTTGGAAACGTAGCATTAAAGAGTGACTTCCGTTCAGTTAAATCGCATTTCAATGATGGCGGTCAGCAAGATTACTTCAAAAAGGTAAGTTAGTATTTTATTTGGTTATTTTTTTCTAAAAGTACACTCGCTTTTTTTTGTGTGTCATTCTACAAATAAATGAACCAGGACAATGCTTCTATGCTAAATGGAAAGCTTTTTCATTTCATTTCTTACTAAATACAAGCGTGTTGCTCCAAATGACATCGTTTTGGTTTTATTTAGTAAAATTAGATCCCCATGTGGTTCTCCCAATATGGACCAACTGCTGTTCCTAAAATGGACCAGTGGTTCAAGATGGGAAACTGTAGTCCATATTGGGGAACATAAGTTCTTATTCTCTTGGATGTTATTATTTTATCATAGGCTATTAATAAATTAAATTATCTTAATCTTATGTTTTATTTTAATCTTTGATTATTATTAGTATTTGAAATTTGACTAGACTATAGCCAGACTATAGAATCTATAATAGATTATAATTATTTAATTATAGTAATTATAGATCTACTAAGTATTTACTATTACTATAATTGACCTATTAAATTTAAATTAGATAATTATATAATAATATAAGTTAAGATATAATTATAAGGCTAAGGGTCTAAAAATAATTAAGAATCATTATTAATATAATAGTATTATTATAGTTATAGGCTATAGGCCTAATGATTAAAATTAAATTAATAATAATAATAATAGCCTATTAATAATAATAAATAATGATAATTTTTTATTAAGTATTATATTTGTAGTGGTAGATTGTAGTGGGTAAATTTAGACAAATTTGTTTTTAAAATTTTGCCCTGTCCTACAATTTATTTCAATCTTTTTTTTTTAATCAGGGGCTGCTGGACTAATGATGATCTTCAACGTGCTATTGAGGCGTACAGAAATGGTGATATTGGCTTGAACAAATGTCCAGCCACATACGGCATCCCCAAAGCAACTCTAAAGAGGCATTTTGATAATGCTAACAAGTTTGCTAACGGCTTTAAAAAGCTAGGCAGAAGTACTATCCTTCCTGCGGATGTTGAGCTAGAAATACACAACCTAGTTTTAAAATTGGAGGCCATGTTTTTTGGAATGTCGAGAAAAGATTTAATGACTCTGGCATTTGAAGTTGCAGAACACAAGGGTTTAAATCACCCATTCAATAAGGATAAAGGTCAAGCTGGGAAAAAGTGGTATTACAAATTTTTAACCAGGTTCCCTGACCTCTGCCTCCGCCAACCAGAAGCTACTTCCATGTCGCGAGCCAGCGGCTTCAACCTGGGGGATGTTGACAGGTTTTTTAATTTACTAGAAAATTTAATAAAAGATCATTGCCTCAAGGCCAATAACATTTACAATATTGATGAATCTGGTATTTCAACCGTGCAAAAGAAATGCCAGCGCGTGCTTGGCCTAAAAGGCAAAAAACAGATAGGTAGCATAGCCAGTGCAGAAAGGGGTGTTAACACAACAGTTGTCTGTTGCGTAAATGCTGGTGGAACACATTATGTTCCACCAATGATTATATTCAAAAGAAAACGGGTTCCTGATGAACTGGGAGATGGTGCACCAGAAGGCAGCATTGTAACATGTTCTGATTCAGGATGGATAAATTCTGAACTTTTCGTACAGTGGATGAGAATGTTCATCAGTCATGTGAAGCCAACAAAAGATGATAAGGTTTTACTTATTTTAGATGGCCACAAATCCCATACTAAAAATCTTGAGGCCATTCAGCTTGCCATTGACAACAATGTCATAATGTTGTCACTTCCACCTCACACAACACACAAACTGCGGCCTCTGGATAAAGCTTTTTTTAAGCCCCTTCAAGTCTGCTACGACCAGGAGGTGGAAAAATGGCTAAGACTAAATCCAGGACGTTCAGTGAGTTCATATCAGGTGGCCAATCTTTTTCATCTGGCATATGCAAAGGCTGCTACCATGTCCACAGCAATTAATGGTTTTGCATCGTGTGGAATTTGGCCATGCACACGAGATGTTTTTAAACCTCAGGATTATGCGCCATCATTCGCTTCTCAAGCAGGAGACCGCGAGACCATGCTGTCTTCACCACTTACATCAGGGACATTACCAGCACAAGCCCAGGAAGCTTCGATACCAGCATTGGTATGTGTAACTAGACCAGCACAAGACCAGGAGGGTGTGCCACCACTTCCAGGCATAATGGTTCCAAAACCAACAACTTATGTGACCCACCCAGTGTCACTGGCTGTTAAAACGTCCCATTCCAAAACAGTTCTGCCACAGGTGCTGGAAAATTTTTTGCTCATCCCAATTTATTCTGATGGGAAATGTTTTTTTAGGTCAGTTGTTGTGTGCACAACACCAGATCTTCAGTCTGCTCAGCGATTAAACGGCAAGCTGGTCAGTCAACTGCTTCATCTGAAGGAAACTGCTATGGCTGACTCACTTTGTAATCAGGTTGTTAGCCATTTGATATCTAATTTGGAAATATTGTCTGTTGACATACACGGGGATGCCTTAAATGCTGACCAACCCCAGCATCTTCACTTTAACTTGTTAGAAGAGCGTATTGCTCACATTGCCAAACCAGACTCGTTTGTGGGAGAATGGGAGATAAATCAGATCTCCTGTCTTCTGAAAACAAAAATTGTGATTCACAATGCAAACAGGAATGTGCTGATGTATGGTGAAGAACATAGTGGTAACCCCATCACAGTGAAGTACACCATGTTTGAAAATAACTCTGGGCACTATGAGGCACTAATTTTTTACATCCGGGCTTTGTCTCCAATTCAGAGATTGGTCCCTGTTCTTCCCCCAAAGGGTGCAGGCAAAAGGAAGTGTCGCAAAGAACAGTCAGAAATTCTTACTTCAAGTCCATATAAAAAGCTGTTCCTACAGGAAAGTCCAAAAACAAACACAAAAGTTAAAAAGTCCAAAAACACAAAAATAATTAAAGAAAAAGTAGTAAAGAAATGTAAGAAACCCAAAATGAATTCAACAACTAGTACCAGTATTTTAAATGAAAGTTCATGGCTTTGTTTTGTGTGTGGAGAATGTAACATAGAAAATATGATATGCTGTCAATCCTACAAAAGATGGGCACATGAAGAATGCGCAGGAACTTCAGATTGTGACTTTATTTGTGAACTTTGTAAATAAATTTTGAAATATTATTACACATCAGTATTCATGTTTTTGTGTGTGCTAAATGTTAAAATAGTAAAACACTTTATAAATAAAACTGAGTATATGCATACATGTGCATGAGACTGGTAGAATTAGAATCAAATAAATGGTGGCTGGCTTAAACTTAATAACTTTTTTTTTTTTTTACAAAAAGGACATCTAAAAACCTGTTAAAAATTAGAAGCTTACATACTCTTGAGTATTTATATTCTAATAATTCTATCTTTAGTGTGTATATAATTTGTTTAAATGACCAAGTCAAACCGTTTATAATTAGTCCATAATAGGAACCTCAATGGTCCATATTTGGAGCACAAGCTTAAAGTACCCCCAATATGGACCACTTACGTTTTTGACACATTTTATAATTATTAATAAATCAACCACTACAAGCTTCATATAATATGTTCAGCTGAAGGTAAGAAGTGGTTTACAATATAAAAGTTAACTATTTAAGCAAAAGTGAGTGAATTATACACTCTGCAACAAAAGTGGTCCATAATCGGCGACTCTCCCCTATGTATGTTGCCAAACCTTATTTATTTGCAACAACAAAACTTTCTTTTTTCCTAATGATTTTTTGCATCAGTTTTTTTATGTTTGCATTTTGAAAAAAGTCCTGCCATTTTTAAAGTCTGACATTCTAAATGCCTGCTTCTCTTGTGTTTGTTGGTTGTCTGTTAAATACGAATTGAGAACTGGTATATGCAAAATTTTTGCGTACAAAAACATATTTTAAAAACCTTTGCCTGATTTACTGAAATGCATCTTCCGGTTAACAGATGCTTTCCGAGCAATCCAATAAAGCTCGGTAGGCCGCATGTGGACCGCTGTTAACAGGTTGAGAACTCCTGGTTAAGTATATAAAATATGTTGTTTGTTTTTTTTTTTATAAAAAGCTTCTTTTTCCTATAAGTATGATAAAAGTGTGAACAGAAGGGTAAAACAAAGTAGAAATGTTTTTGGTGGCTCCAAGAGAGGAAGATTAGATTTATTTGCGTTTTTTTCAAAGTATGTGTCAGCATTTGGTTTTTTTTTAAAATAAAACTTTCTATATCCAATTGAAACTAATCATTGTTGACTCTTTTGCGTTCTGTTATAACTCCAATATTTAAAGGGCATCGGTTTAATAATAGTTTTTATGTCTTGAATCAGCATTTTAATCAAATTGTCTAACAATTAGTCATTTTATTCATTTTAAATCTAGTTAGATTTTTTAAATTTCTAATACTCCTTGTTCATAAAAAACTCGATAAAATATTTTTTTTTTATTTTAAGAGAAATACATAAAATGAAAAACACAATGAAACACATTTTTGTTTTAACATTTATTGTACAAAAATCACGAACACATTAAAAGATGGCAAACAAAAAGTCTCTCAATTAGTTTAGCTATTTTTGTTGGTTTGTTTAAGAGGCAAGGCTTCAGATGATTTAGGAATTTTTCCTCTTTTTTGAAGGCTGTCGTGTTGGCTGCTCTGCCAAAGCATTATCTTCAAGTTCATTTAAATCTGAGCTTCTTCCAGGATTGGTTGAGTCAGAATTTGTGGCAGAAGAAGGTTCAGAGTCTAAAAGATCATTCAAACTCTCAGCAGGGACATCCTCAAAAGTAAACTGAACAATAATTTAACCGAGTTATTGCAGCTACCTTAATTAAAAAAATCGAAATCACTCTTCTCATGAGTTCATTAGAACCATGGCCTATTATATTAACGGCGGTGTATTTTTGAGGGGGAAATTAAGAAGCTTGTTTCTAATGTTTTTGACACAAAAACTGCTAAAGTATTCTTCTTGAAGAATTTACTAGTTTGAAGAAATTATATTTAAAAAGGTCAACGAATGTGCTGCACCAAAATGTTCATCCGGATATTTAAGCAACAAACATAAGCAAATTGCATCATTTCATTTTCCATCAGACCAAAACTTAAATCAACTTTGAATACGATTTGTTGATCGTTCAGATTGGATTCCAACAAAACATTCTGTTTTGTGTGAACTTCATTTTGAAGATAAATATATGACTAGAGGTGATAAATGCACCCTGAATTGGCTAATGAAACCTGTTCCTTCCAAATATTCATGTGAACTTTTGCACCAAAAAAATCATCTATACAGTTTCAAAGGCTTCTCTAAATCCTCCTAAAAAGAGAATGTTCCAAGAAGATCAGTTAGATACATTCGAGAAAAATGATACACTTACAAGTTTACATGACTTGAATGAAGCAGTAGCACCACCTGGGTTTCAGTACAAACAAAAAGGTGTTGTATTTTATAATATAGCATTTAATGAACAGACATACTTACCAACTATATTAGAATCAATATCAGTTGATACAGACCTGAATATGCATTTACACTGTAAGGGACACCACTTCCGTTATCAAGTTGGTTTGTTAAAGGACATAATGCAAAACTTGATAAAATTGTTTAGCTAGAAAATTTTCCTTCTTATATTAGAAACATAACATTAGGAAATTGCAACATTATTTTAGATGGGATTAAAAATAAAGAGCTTTATATGCCACAAGGTAGGCCACCATATTCTGCAGAGATGATTTGGTATGCATTACTTCTAAGATATACTTCTTTGTAGGCGTACAAACTGTCACTTAAAAAGTTCCCTTTACCATCAATATCTTTGTTAAATAAAGTTCAATAAGGAGGTGTTGATTCTTTAAAAATTTACAATAACAATGATGGGCTAAAATGTAAACTTAGAAAAGCTCCTAAACTTACATTTGAAGCTTTACATCCTGGAAATAAAAAACAAAATGTGCCACTTGCATTAGCACATTTAGATGAAACTACAATTGCGGCTTCAAAAAACTATTATCCAAATTGAAAAGATGTACTTTTTTTTAACACTTGGTGGACAATTGCTAATTCCAAACAAAAATTTTCACCTAATATTATTGGCAATACTATTGTATTAGGAGACAAGAAAATGACATTTTACCAAGCTCTGGCTGATTGGATCAATCAGTGGTCTCTTTCACCTGCATTCACCTTCACAAATCAAACTGCATCAGCATTTTTAGTCACTCTATGTGCTCAAGCAGTGCTTGTTGAGGAACTCCTGAATGATGGATGTGATTATGTGATGACAGCTTGTTTACAAAGTGATCCAATTGAGAGATGTTTCTCAAAATGCAGGCAAATGAGTGGGCCAGATTTCTTGTAAGTTTAGGAGAAGTTTTAAATTCAGAAAGATATTTGTCATCTTGTTCTTTAAATAAAGAGCAGATAAACTTTTGGGAAGAAAATCTAATACCAGATATTCATCCTTCCTTAACTTAACTTGGTGAACTGTTTAATAATCAAAGTAATAGTCAAGAAGTTGCAATAACTATAGCAGGTTTTGTTGCAAAAAAGTTATCAAAAAGTTCTAAGTGCGAAAACTGCAAAGCATATTTGAAAGCTGGGGACTGCGATCTTGAAAATAGCTCTTATCTATCTCTGTTATCACGTGGTGGATTATTTGTTCCATCCACACAGCTTGCAGAATTTGTTTGTTGTGTATTTGCCATTTTGGATTTAATTGAGAATGAAATCTCATCTTTATCAATTCCTGTAATTAAGTCATCAACATACATGGTACATAAATATGCACCAAAAAGTAAATTTGTTTTTGAGAATTCATGAATGTTGGGAAACTTTCATGATTCTCAAAAACAAATTTATGTTTTCAACAAAAATTCTTGTCAATGTTTTTTTAGCAACAAACAAAAAATATGAAAGGATTTCCTTTCCAATGATAACTTAAAAACATTTAAAAGAGACAAAGAAGAAAATAAAGTCAAGATTAGAAATATAAGCTGTATGTTATGCAAGTTGTATAGCATTTGTTTATATACTTCATTAAAATTTACCTTTTATTTGAGTTCTTTGAATTATTTCTTGACGTTTTTCTTATAGATTAAGAATATATGTGAATATAGATATATATTATAGATAAATATAATATACATATGTACTAATATACTATGATTAGAACATACATCATTACAATTTGTCATGATTGTCAACAGTCAGTTAATATTCTCTGGCTTTTATATTTAATTAGCATTTCAGAAGGAAGCACTAAACTTAATGACATTATACAACTTAATTAGAAATGTGTTTCTAATTTAACATTGTAAATTTAATTTCTAATTTTAACTTTCAACATAAATTTGTAATTTAAATTTCTACTTTCAACTTCTTCCTTATTTTTTTAGTTTAAGTTCCTAAATTAAATTTATATTTTAAACTTCAATTATAATTTTTTGAATCTATGATTAAAAGTTTTATTCTCAATTTGTTACTTAAATATTTAATTTATCTTTCTGATTCAAATTTATAATTTAAACTTGTAACTTGACTTTTTGGTACAAATTTCTAATTAACTCTAATTTAAAAATATAATGTAAACTTATAATTAAGATCTCTAGTTCAAATATTTAGTTTGAATTTTTAATTTATTTTTTTTATATAAGTTTCTAATTTACATTTTTAATTTGCATTTCTAGCTTACATTTCTAATTTAAACTTCTATTTTATTTTTCTTACTTATAAATTTTTATTTAAAATTTCAAATTTATGTCTTATTTAAACTGATCTAATTTTCTTATTAAAATTTCTAATTTAAGTTTTTAAGCTAACTTTCTAACTAATATTTCTAGTTTAACTTTTTAGTTTGAAGTTCTACTTCAAATTTCTAATTTAAATTTTTATTTTTAGTTTATAGTTTCAAATTCTAACAAGAACTTTAAGTTTTTGTTTTAAAATTCATCTTTATTTTTTTAATTCAAATTCCAAAATTAAATTTATAATCTAAAAGAATAGATTAAATTTCTACTATACTTTTTAAATTTAAATTTATAACTTGAATTCTTTTATTTTAAATTTTTAATTATTATATAAATTTCTAATTTGTATTTCTGAGCTTAAATTTTTAGTTAGAATTTCTGATATGAGTTAATTATTTTCTGATATAAGTTTCTTATTCAAATTTCAAAGTTAAGATTCTAATTTAACTTTTTGATTTAAATTTCTAACTTTACTTTACTCTAGTTTCACTAAGCTCTAGTTTCACTTTACTAAACTCTAGTTTCACTTTACTAAACTCTTGTTTCACTTTAAGAATTTCTAAGTTAATATTCTAAATTAAATTGATACTTTAAATTTCTAATTTAGATTATTAATAAATTTATATTTTTGATTTCTATGCTGTATTATTATCATCATAAAGTATTATTTGTCATAAGTTTCTATCTGGTAACTGAACAGCTTACATGCGGATATCATTTGGCATTTTAAAATCATTAATCAAATAAGAATTTCAATGGTTAAACAGTGATAAAAAAAACAAAAAACAAGGTAAAGAACTTAATATTTTATTTCACTTTTCCATAAAACATCATTTGAAAATTACTTAAAACCTGTCCCTAAGGTCGAAATCTGAAACTTAACGTTACTAATTTTCCGGCTGTAAAAATCATCATGACGTAAGACACTAACGAACAAAAATTAATTCATTAACTTAATACAACTGTTTCTTTTGTTATTAATTCCGCCATCATACTTTTAGATTGTCTTCAACATCTTACGTCGTATTTAACCGCATATTTGATGAAGAACTTCGGATAAAAAAGATGTTTAAAGAAAGCTTTTATATATATATATATATATATATATATATATATATATATATATATATATATAAGCTGTTTTTTAAAAAAAGCTTATATATATATATATATATATATAAGCTTTTTTTTTATATATATATAAGCTTTTTTTTTACATCTTTTTACATTTTTTTTAAAAAAAAGCTTATATATAAGCTTTTCTTTTACATCTTTTATATATATATATAAGCCTTTTTTTTTAAATCTTTTTTATATGATATATATATAATATATATATATATATATATATATATATATATATATATATATATATATATATATATATATATATATATATATATGTACACAGACAGACATATTACTAATAAAAAACATAAATTGTATTGTCAGAAAGCAATTATCTAGAATAGCTTACAATTTCGATTTTCCATTTCCCTCCGTTTCATATCGTTCAAACAGATTGTAATATTGCTTTCTTTTCGCAATGGTGATGCATGATTGATACCTAAAATATCAGTTTGTCAACTTGATAATAGATTTCTAATGCTTCATTATATTTACCCGTTATCACTCCAACAGTTTGCTATATTATTTTTTGTAGCTCATGTTGATGGATGATTGATATCGAAAATATCAGTTCAAAATTTATCAACTTGATAATAAACTTCTAAAGCTTCATTACATTTTTCCACGTCATCCAAACATAACGCTATCTTGTGTATCTAAAGTTATCTGATTTTTAGCTCCATAAGATTTTGTGCTATAATTTTGAATGGCATCGAGTATGTTTATTGCTTCTTGAAAAAAGAAGCAATAAACATACTCGATGTTATTCAAAATAGAAATACTTTCCTCGACCATTTCGAAGGGATATGATTGAAAAATATCTAAATATTCCTGAAAAGAAGCGCTGTTGTTGTTTATATAGAGAATAGCTTGATCAATGGCGGGCGGATATCGAAGCACTTAGATTATTTCTTTTAGTTTTTCGTCATCGTTTGTTAATATTTGTTTAACATTTGTTTAATGTTTATTTTGCGAAAAGAAGCGCATCTTGAGGCGAGAAAGAATGAACTTGATTAACATCGGAAGACCAAAATTTCAATTGCGATGTTACCAAAGGAAATGAATTTTTTTTATCTGATACGTATTTTTCAAATATCTTTACACTCTCATCATCCACGTTGTCGAAGATGTATAACGTTTTTCCTCTTTCAAAACAGTGATGTATTTTTCTAAATCGAACGGATCGCCTTGAGAGTCTTTTATGCATAATCCTAGTTGGTGACAGAGATTAGTCATAGAAACTTGTATTTTGTCAAATCCTTTTAAAATGCTTGTTGTAATTTGCAGCATACTTTGTAGTGAGCTGAGTCTTTCCTACTCCAGACATTCCAGTTAAAACCGTGATTGATTTACCTGAATGGTTTATTTGGCAAAGGTGTTTGTGAATTTAATTAAGTTCATCGTCACGTGAAAACAAGGCTTTTGTTGGTGGTAGGACACCGAAAATGAAGTGTCGGGATATTAAATCTAAAATATAAACAAACTTTATTTTTAAACACGCGATAACTTTGCTGAGGACTTTTACTTTTTTGTGCGCTCAGCATTTCCTTGTTATCTGTTTTTGTTTTTGGTAGAAATAAACTAATCCATTAAATCCATCTATTTAACAGACGATTGTGTCTTCGAATTATAAAAAATATACCTACTTCATTTGCATTCACTGACCAAATCCTTTCGGTTGCAAAAGTCAGCAAATCAGCAAACGTAGTAAATACATCTTGTGGAAATTTTTCAACTAAGAGAAGGTTTTTTTGTAGTTCGAAAGTCCGTCTCATATCGGAAACATTAAAAAATATAATCACACTTAACATCATCGAACTCGTTCTCCATGAAAACTTCGTCTTTTAAAGTCATCCTGCGAAAAAGAAGTTCCTTATTATTAACAATAAATTTTACTGAAACGCTCTTTAACACGTCAGCAATCTCTTTTCATGGCTAATAAACGCTAGAGCATACCGCCATCGGAAATTGCGTAAATGCGTAAATTTTGATGTGAGAAATAGTTTATAAAGGTGACTCCGATGTGATTTAATCTTTTTATTTCCGATATTTTCCGACGGTTTGTGGTGGCTTGCAAAATTTTGCTGTAATTTTGCGAAAACTTCGTAATTATAGATAAATACATCGGAAATACCACATTATTACGATTTTACACTTTAAATACGATTTATTGTGAAATTACGCGAAAATATCGTACGATAATGCGTAAATCTCGAAATATATCGGAGAGTGCGTGAAATTCTCCCCATCGGCCTCGGTCTACATCGCACCTCCGATGTGATACCATTCCTCACCATCGCATCACATCGGAGTCACCTTTATAAACTATTTCTCACATCGGAATTTACGCATTTACGCAATTTCCGATGGCGGGATGCTCTAATAAACGCGTGTGCAGAAATCTGTGCTGCGTCAAAATTAATTGGCGGAGTTTTAGAAGTGAAATAAACCGTTTGATACATTCCCATAGATATTTTAGAAACCCCATAAGTCACTTAAACAAAACTACCATCCCAGTAAACTTCCTTTTGATGGAATACATTTTTCCTTATCCACTAATAAATTATTTACTTGATTATTAAAGTGGCTTGACTTACAGGGTCTCTGCATCTGAAGAACAAAAAATACAATCCATCTTTCCTAAAGTAACAACATTAATAGAAACTAGTAGTTTGAATAATGTACCAGTGGCCTGCATGATTGAGATCTGCTTAAATTTTTACTTGCATCACTATTTTGAAAAAATGATTAGTAAAGCAACATGTTAAAGAACAGTTTTGAAGTCCAACTTAAAAGCATTTTTTCAAAAGGGACATATGTCATACTTTATGTTTTCCGTTTTTGTTTTTTGTTTTTTGAAATATATTTTTATAACGGTTTAAAATGTGAGTCTTTTCATCCTTTTAAAAACGATGGAAGTGCACGTTTTTTCGAGAACATTTTTTTGTGACAAAATTGGTATAATGTATGCGAATTAAGTTTATTTGGATAGACTTATAAAAATGATAACTTAAAAATGTCTTTAAAAGTCGTTCTAAGAAAGAGAAATTTGTTATTGGTAATAAGCATCAGAGTCTCGGAACGGAAAGTATCATGTAGTCACTAGATCGGGAATTTTTTACGATACCGAGTTTGCATCGGTCTCGGTAGGACGGATTTTTGATTAACAAACCCAATGTTTGTTTCAAAAGTTTTTCTTCTTGAAATTACATAAACCAGCGCATTGAAGAATTTAAAATTCAACGCTGTATAGAAAAAACTAAATCATGCAACATAAAACCGTAGAAAGCAAGAAATAAAACAAAAGCCAATTTCATATCAAAAAAACGTTTCAATTGGCTTTGTTGATTGAAAAAAATACTAAACGCGATCTGTGAAATGCGAAACTGAAATCAGCGTAAAAGTGGTTTAGTTGTTCAAATTTTTCTTTAAACACGCTTAAGTAAATTAACTCCGTCGCATTGAGAGTTAACTCAGTTGCTATTTGTTTTTAAATTTACGTCACCTTTCTTTTGAAGAAAAATGGCCGTCGATGAGCGAGAGTCTTTAACAAATTATAGAGCTTAATAAAATAATTTACATAGAAATTTTACTGTAAAAGCGAAAAACGTGCAAAACGAAATATCCAAAACGAAACAGACTACTTGTCACTACGGAGGATCGCCTAGAAATCGATTTGTAAACTTTGAATCGTTAAGTTTTTGTAAACAAAGTTTCTTACCGAAATGCTGAGTAACTTCAATATTTGCTTTTTTCCTTTGGTAACACGCACAAAAAAAAAAACATATTTCAATTCGTTACTTTCACTTTCCAATCTTTTTTCACGGAAACATTTAACAACAGCTATCATATATGTTTATGGTTCGCTGAAATAGACATTAAAGTTGCAAAATGTACAGACATTAAGGAATAAAAATGTTTGAAATATCCAAGAAAAAGCTACGGATGAACGTTTGTGTATTTTTTAATGACGTCATTCTATTTTAGTTCTTTAAAACATCTTTTAAGTGATATATCTTACATTTTACAAGATCTTTACATCTTTACATTCTTACAAGAGAATATAGTTTTGTTTAAGAGTGGCGATGAATTGACGGGTGAGAAGCTAAATCACGAGTAATTAACATTTCTTACGTCAAAATGCACTAAACAAATCTCCTGAGACAAAAAAGTAAATGTTCTTGTTACTTTCTGAGCTCCTGAACTTCAGAATGGCTTTTTTTTCGTAATTAGGTGCTTTTATGCCAGACTGGTAGTTGACTAATACCATGAACTGGTTTAAAAAGTATGAACATTTTGAATATGTATTCATGTTTCAGCAATTTCAAAATTCAATGTTCTGCTGAAATAAAAAAATCATTTAAAGTTTCTGTAGAACACTAATTATAGTAAATAAAGTAAAAATACTGGTTCACTTGGAAGCGTGCCATACTTGACTAAAATAGGAATTACAAGAACTATCAACAACTTTTCTTCAGCATATTTTCAAAGAACAACAACTTCTACAAACCTACTTCTTGTGATGCGTCTTCCTCATTGCTGTTGTAATCTTCATAATCTTCATACTATCTTTTCTCACGCTGTATGTTGTAAGACCGCAGAACAGAAGACAACTTTCTTTACAGCTAATGAAGTTGCTTTAAATGTAAAAATAAAAAAAGGCAAAGAAAATCGAAATTGGATTAAAAGTCTAATTTTGAAATCTTTTGTATCTTTATCGCCTACCACCTGTACAGCCATTAACACTCAGAATTATAGCAGCCGAGAGAAATTTCTGGCCCTGGGGAAGTTTTCTTAACGGGCCCTCATTATGATCAGTTATATACCCAGGACCACTAGAAGCGTGCTTTGGTCATTGAATATTAAAAATGAAAATTAGTTAAGGTTTTTAAAAGTAAAAACTTTTTAAGTTTTACAAAAATTATTTTAAAAAATTATTTTTATAGGGGAGACTGGGGCTAGTTGTAACAAAATTTAAAAAACTGCATTTATCTCCCTAAACTTTAATATTTTTGAAATTTTTTTTTCCGGGGTATAAAATAGATATTAGTGACATATTAATCCAACATTGATAAATGTAATATAAAACTTAGTTATTCCGCAATAGTGAAACAAAAATGAAAAAAAAGATGTTGCAACTTACCCCGCATCGGGGCAAGTTGCAACAGTGAACGGGGTAAGTTGCAACACAATACTCTAAAAGTATAAGCCTTGCAGAGTTCAGAGAAAAGTTACTAGTTAATCTGTAATTTCTATTTGGCAATAAAAGTTTTATAATTACAATAAAAGAAAGTAGTATTTTCCTTGAGCTGCAATAAAATTTATTATGAAACACTTCACATTTACCTGAGTTGTTTATTAAACTAAAAACTGTTCTTGAAAAAAAAAAAATTCTTATATATATAAATTTAAAACAAAAATTTTATGATGAAGATAAGTTTACATAAATTGTGTATGTATGTAATATATATGAAGTATATGTGTATATATTTATGTATTATATATATATATATATATATATATATATATATATATATATATATATATATATATATATACACATGTATGTTATATGTATAATATGTATAAATTTATATATATAAATTTATACATAATATGCTTATAAGATACATGTATAGATACTTAATATGTAATACATAAATATTTATACATATATATACATATGCCTCATATATATTAAATACATATACAACTTATATAAACTTATCTTTATCTTAAAACTTTTGTTTTCGTTTGTTGTTACTCTGTTATATAAAACAAACGTCCATTATTTTAGAAAAAACTAGAAAAGTGCGTAAAATTAAAAAAATCCGCAGCTAATTTATAATTCAACTTACCCCTGTTGCAACTAGCCCCGGTCTCCCCTACACACAGGGCCCTGGGAATCTTTTTCGTCCCCCCCCCCCTCTCTCTCTCTCTCTCGGCGGCCATGCTCAGAACTTCTTTTTGATGAATGTAAGTCCACTGTCTTTCCTATATACTTCCTAAAAAGGATTTATCCAAAATATCATAACGAAGTGCAGCGCTACTGTAGTTTCTCCCCCCCCCCCCCCCCCACACACACCTTTTTTTTTTTTTATGATTGATTATGATAGAGAATTTTATGCTGATTCAGAAAAATATAAAGACCTGAAAGTCAACGGAAAGTACTCTAATTCGAAGTCAGAGTTTTAAAAAATCCCACTAAAAATCCTAATATTCGCCATTTTGAGAGTGAAAAGTTAATAACGTTTTAACCGGACGTGGGCAACATGGTTTTTACGTTGAAAAGTTACGTTAGATAAAAGAGTACGTTTATCTAGCACAATTTGCGCAAGTTAAACTTGCGGTAATTAGACCAGCGGTTATTACAATCAAAATTTAATTATGATTTGTTATATATAGTACGTATTAACAACGATGGATTTGTAGGACAAATCGTCAGCTCGGAATACAAGTGTCGTATTCGACATTTTTGAAAAAAATGACTTATATATGCGAACTATCTATTTTTTGTGGACTTGTTTTAAAAAAAATTATCCGATAGCTCAATTAAATTTTTTTCCAATATAGTTCAGTAGATCAGTTGTCGTAAATGAACTTTTTGTACGAGACGCTCGAGGTACATTTGTTGTACTTAGCGCAGACCAATAGTAGCCTTCTATTTGCTCACGTGACTTTAGATTTAACTACGTATATTCCTTTCATTTGTTTACTTTTAACATGTGTTTTTTGTAAATAAAAAGTGATACATCCCATTTGTTTTTTTTTCTTTGAATTGAATCGAAATGTTCAGTAAATAAAAATTATTACTCGTAATTAAAAGAACTAAACAGTATTTATAAATATATTGTTTGTTTGTAAAGATAAGTAACAAATATGGAATATTTCATAACAAATTTGGAGTATTTTATGGCTTCTGATGCTGATAATCCGATACCAATAGTATTGGAGCTAAACCAGCAAATGGAGGAAGAAACTCCTGGATATGTAGTAGAAGGTCCTACTTATTCATCTTTTTCTTCTACTATAATTTCTCCTAGCAATGAAAAGCAAATATAAAATACTTGTGTACAAAGATTTCATTACAATACGTCTTGTGTTCAAATAATTTTAAAGAGATTATTTTTTTACATTCTAAATAAGCTCTTGAAATTTCTTTTAATATTATTACCTTTTATTTATTTTTACATCAACTGTATTTATGCATTGTTTTTTTAATAATACTCTAAGTTACTGTTTTAATAACAATAATTTTTCTATTTTTAATAAGCAGTTTGATAAATAGTTTCCAATACAATAGATTTACAGCCCTCCTACCTTATTCAAGTTACTGTCATCTATTGAAAAAACTTCTGGAGTAGAATTGAAAGTCATACAAATGTACAAAGATGACTTCAAGAACTTCAAACTTGCTTCAAAGTCTTTATATTTCCATAAAGTGCCTTTTGCAAAGGTAAAACTAATGTGTCATGAAAAACATCTACCTTTTCATATTAAATTCAAAAAATCGTTCTTTGGTCCGTTAATTGAAGAAAGATTGGTAAAAGGTACCCCTCAGAGAAAAAATAAGCAGAAAGTTAAAGTTCTGAAAGAATTTCCTCCATTAAAAAATGATTCAACACGTTTTTTGCTCTCAGATAAAAAAATTAATGACCTTGAGTCAATAGTAAAATATTTTGTTGCCGATGATCTTGAATTTTATAATACTCTTTTCAAGTCACAAAGCCTGAACAATTAAATATATCACTTTGTAAAATGTTTTAATAAACATTCTATATATTTATTTCTTTATTATAAAAAAAAGGTACAATAATGAAAAATGGTTGTTTTTTATATTTAAGGTTTAACTTATTTATATCATTTTTCACAGACAATTTAAAAGATATGTGTGATAAATTAGTTATTTTATTTTTAATTATTCAAAAATAAATAATGTTAACAAAAATTGCTTAATGTAAAAAAAGAAAAAATTGTGAATATTTAGTTATTTATAAATTGAGTAAGTGAAACCTTACATCATACTCAATTTATCAATAAGTATATTTGTATAAGAAGCTTATTAATTTTTATATAAGAAGCTTGAAGATTGAAAACTGTATATTTCTGTATATAATGCCGATAAATTGGTTACCGGGAATAAAGTCATTGTTAGTTACAACATAAGTAAATTTAACCTTAATTCACCTACTATCAAATTAATTGCATCTATGACAATTGTATTCCGACAAAATGTTCTGATTTCGAAATACATTTGTCGTATTTGAAAAATCGTGCTCAAAGTTACAGGGGAAGTTTTTTTTTGTTTGTTTTTTTGACAATTTAAACAAAAACTTATAGTGATTTTAGTCAACTTTGTTAAATTTCAACTTGTAATTAAATTTACATAAAGGGATTTTGTACTTTAAACTTTAAATGCAAAATTCTCAATTTAAACACAGTGTCGTATACGACACTTGTATTCCGAGCTGACGAAATGTCTAACTTAGAAATTGATTTTAACCGTTTTTTTTTTTTTTTAAATTAACTTAGAAACTGCCAGCAGGCAATACGAGTGGTAAATATTAAAAACTGTCCAACTGCACCCTCCCTAACCTAAGTCCTTTGGAAAAATGTTTTTAACAGATTTGTGGCTATGAAAATAGCCATTTTTTGGTTTACCAGAGTTTAATTGTAAGTGTAGGTAATGTTCTCTATGCACACAATAAGCATCATGCTGATCAGACAGGATATGTTCTTGCAGTTTGGTCCCAAAAACGAAAAAAACAACGTTCGTTGAATCTTTGTGCCCACATAAATTCTGATAAGTAATCTCCTATCATCTCGCGATTAGTTGAATCCATCATTGATTTAAGTTCGGCTTTAGCTCTAGACCAAATAGCTTCCACATGATTTGTGGTCACTCCGGTCTGCGGATCTACGAAGTTGTAGGTGTGGTTAACTGTGCCGTGTTGATATAATAGCCCTTGCAAACCATTATAAGCTGCCCACATATCGCTATATATAGTAATGCCAGGAAGGATCCACTCATGCATTATTGGAATCAATGTTGCAGCGTAGCGATTTTGGACTGGAATTAAGAAACCTTTCTTGTTCGAAGGGTCGTAACGAATAGCGAATAGTACGTTCTAAGTTATACTTAAACCTTGCTCCAATTTCTGTTAGGGAAAGAGAGTCAATTTCGTTCGTTAACGGTCTTTGACGAGCCATGTTGCTTGGTACTTTATCACTTTTTGAAAGTGTTAAATTTACGTCGGTATTTACGTATTTAATATATATAATAAAACGGGGGTTATATAAAAATGTAAAAAAAAAACAACTTTCAAAGAAGAAGTTAACAGTTTTAAATAAGTTATTTTAAAATTAGAAAACTTTTTTTGCTTAAATATTTCCTAATAGAAAAATTTTCGAAATTAAATTCTTAAAGGTTTTTTAAAGTTAAAGTTTTAAAAATAAAACCCGTACGACGTCTTAACCATTGTATAAAACGATAATTATTTACCGATTTGTCTATGTTCTTACGTTCTATATTCGATTTTTCCAGAAAGATCAAACATAGAGCGTGAGAACAGAAAAAAGACCTGGTTTCTATCAGCATAATTATTATCGGCTTTTAAAATGTCACAATGAAATTGTATCAAATTGGAAATTTCAAAGAATTCTATGAAATTTTCACTTTTATTGTAACATTTTAAAATGCTGATAATAACAATGGTGATAGAAACCAGGTCAATTTATTGTGCAATATAACGGTAATTAATCTTCATTAAAAATAAAAGCGTTTTGAAAAAGATTTTTAAAAAATGGCGAATATTAGGGTCTTTAGTGGAATTTTCTAAAACTTTGACTTCGAATTAGAGCACTTTCCTTTGATTTTCAGGTCTATGTTTTTATATTTTTCTAAATCAGGATACATTCTCCGTTATAATCAATCATAAAAAAAGGAGGGGGGGGGGGGGGGGGAGAGAAACTGCAGTAGCGTCACAAAGTGCATTACATTGAGTAAAAGCACACATTTTTGGTGTGTGATGAGAAGTGATTACCAAAGAAATAATGTATTATTATATGAAATAAAAATTCATGCATGAAATAGCACACAGAGATAATTGTAAAATCAAGACGACTATATTTTTCACTAGGGTTTTATATTTCTCTCACTTTCTCAGCTTTATATACATTTTCCAAATTTATTGTGCACAATGAATTTCGTATTTATTGTCTACTTAGCGTAGTTAAGGTGCTTTTAAAAATACTGCCGTCAGTCGGTTATTAGTTTAAACAATCGAGATATTTCCAGTAAACATCTGGTCTGCAATAAACCATTAGATATTTTATTGCAAAAACACGTTTAATTTGCGCAATACAGGCTTGAATAAATATAGTTTTAGTATCTATATAAAAGCTTTATAAAAAAAAGTTTACCACTTGACTAATTTATCGCGTGATTGAAGTTAAAATTACGGTATATTTAAAATGTTAGCATTAGCTATAATTTCCAGACCTGCAAAATCTCATGTTCTTGGACTCTATTTTTTAATTTAGATCTTGCTTGGTGCTGGAAATATCTTAATTATTGCAAAAACATTTAAACAATAGAAAATTCATTGAGAAAATAGAAGCAAAAGAGCTACAACTCGCACCATCTCATTTTTTTGAGTACTTTTACTTAATAAGTGGGTAACATAGTAATTTTGAGTAAAAATTACTATGTTTTTTTTATAAAATTATAAACTTTAAACACTTTGTAAATGTTCTTTTGATCTATAATCATGTTCAAATTAAGGATATTTTGTAATTTCATTTACGTCAATTTGATGCAAACCGACAGAGCAAAATCGCAAAATACCTCAAATATACACTTTACGAAAACCCTAAATACTGCCTACACATTCTTTTATTTTATTTATTTTTTTTTTTTTAAACACAAGCAGATATAGCTTTCATAAAAAACATTAAACTCAAATTTATTTCATCTCATTCAAAACCTAAGTTGCAGATTGTCAAAGTTAGGAATTTTGTTGGAATTCTCGGATAAAATTTTACAAGCCTATTGCACTGATGTTTATAGAGTGGTAATAGTAAGATCATCCTTATGTTGACTAATTTATAAAATTTTGAAGAAGGTCAGAAGATGTTGAGAATGATTTGTTGCTTTAGAATAAAATTTATGAATAAATATATAGAAATAACTTACTAAATAAAATGAAGTTTTAAATTTAAAAAAAGTGGAGAGTTAAAGAAGAGTTTTGAAGAACAAAATTAAACAAGTAAAGGGCTGTCGGGATTACTCAATATTCTTTGTAATATTAACACTTACTTGTTTTTGTTACTTTAAATTTTGATTTTTTTTTTGATTGTTTCTGCTTTAGCCAGTGAAAGTTTTTCTCTCTAAATAACCCTCTAAATAACCCTCTAAATAACCCTCTAAATAATCCTCTAAATAACCCTCTAAATAACCCTCTAACTAAACCTCTTGCATCAAACTTTGATGTTTACATATTTCTTTTATGTTAATTTATTCGAGTTATGTCCTTGACGAATATTAGTTATCTTTTCTTAATTAGTAAAATACCATTGGTTTCTCATTTATATTTTTCAATTACATTAAGTTTGCAAACACTAGAGTAGGGCAGGACTAGTTGCGCATTTTTTATCAAATCTAATAGATCTCTTGAACGGTGCATCGGATTTACATAATTTTTTCAATTTCATAAAGATAATTATATTTGCTGAAACTTTCTTTAAAGAAAAAATTTTTTTAGTTTTGTTTAAGAAAAATTGCCTAAAGTTTACCAAGTTCAATCTACCATAGCGGGTTAAGTTGAGCAGTTTTGTGTAGGGTAAGTTGAGCAATAAACAAACTAATGTTCTAATCAATTCTGTCACCACTATGAACTCTGTTGACCAAATAGCTTTGTTATAAATTAAATATATACTTGAAATCTCAACAAATTACTTAATTCATAAGTATTTCAGATATGAATATTTAAGATATGAATAATTAAGATTTGATTTTTTTAGGTATTTTTAAGATATTAAATTAATAATTTTGAGGCAAAAGATAACTAAAAGACATGGTTTTATAATTTTTTTTACAAATTTAGATTTTCTGACCCAAAAGTACTAGTATAGATGTATCACATGTTTACATTTGATGGTTATATAAATTTCGCCGTTTTTTTTTACCTTTCTGACTCACTGTGCGCCGTCAAAAGTTGCCAAAGTAGCATCAAACAAACATTTCCTTTTTACCCAACTTCGTCTATTATTGAAGAGCTAAGATTTTCTTGCGTGTTTGATAATTACATTATTCTAATTATTAGTTACTACGCATCGCTTGGCGAAGCTAACTGTATCGTTAAGAGATTTTTCATTAATAGATAGAAATCATTGGTGTCAAAATACGAAACTTATAAAGGAGTTTTTCAGTAATTCTCTTTAACCAATTTGCAGGATTTTGATTTCATTTTAATTGGTTGGAGTAAGTAAATATTTGACACCATATTTTATTTTTGATAGTATACTTTTACTGATTCTTCCAGCTTCATTTTTCTCAGAATTTAGTAATCGAACTCTTGGGTTGTTTATAAAATTCTCTTTGTGGTCTTTCAGAGTTGAAAAACAGTTAGATGTTCCATTAATTTCATTTCTGTTAAAAACCTTGTGCTTATTTAAAATATATTTGATCTTCTATTCTTGGACTGACTTTTTCCATGACGATGGCAATGAATGTCATTTTCAATATGTGCCATTTCCTTAACTTGATTTAATTAAACATACATTATTTAGTTTCGAATTCCATTCGAATATTAGGAAATGAAATAACTTATTTAAACTGTTGTTCTCCATTGTAGATATTATTTAGTTTTAACTTTGTGTTATGTTGCTAAGATACGTAGATGAAAATCGAGAAAATATTCTTAAAAACTGCTTTAAATAGGGAGCTTAGGCAATTTTTATAGCCAATATAAATCTTTTTTATTTAAAATGCATTGGATTCCTTAATATATTTTATTTTCAAAATGGTTTTAACCACTTCCGTAGCTTATTTAGTTCCAAAGATATTCGTGTTTTAATATTTTCAATTCATATACATTTTATAAAATATTTCCGTAAAGTTTCTCGTTAAACTTTTGGCACCGAAAAAAAAAAAACTTTATCTTTTTTTTTTCTTGCGTAAAAAGTTGCGTTAACAATAAAATATCTAAAGACGGCACAGTGGGCCGGATATTAGACTTATGGTGGACAAAATTATTTTGATAATTTTTTTTTTTATTAAAGTCCTTTAAATGTCTAAATAAACACATTATAATAAAAAATATTCGCTATTACTATAAATTTTAGTTAAATTATTGAATATACTGAAAATAATAGAAAAAACTTTAAAAAACGCGGGTTTGTAATTTTTTATATTTAAGTTCTAATAAAATGCTTATGAGGTTTTAATTATATTTTATGATGAAATATAAATTCTATAGATTAATTATGGTAGTAATTAGTAAAATTCTAGTCTAAAGAATTACATTTTTTAATTTTTAAATCTATTACCCCCAAATTCTGAATAACATTATTTTAAGTTTTTTTATACAATATAGAAAAAAGGCTACTTGTAGGAAAAAGAAAACAAAGCTTGTACTAATTTATATATTACAAACCATTCAATTACGGAGCTGATTCTTTCAACAACTCTAGAACTTCACTGGGAAATTTATGCAAACTTTGATTGTTATTTAACTTTAGTTTTCTAAGAGATGTTATAACGGGATCACTGGATACAAGAAGCCTAATAATCAAATCTTGGTTTGTATCTTTTCTTGAAGTCTTTCTGCTAAAATGTTCCCGAAAGTTCTTGAAGTCTTTATTTCGCGCCTCAAGGGCATCTTCAGACATTATTCCAATTGGTAGAAATTGTCTTTAAATTATAGCATGACCATGAACCAAAATTTTGTGGACAGATTGTGACATGTAGTACCATGAATAATTGGATATATAAAGTTTTAGAGCGGTTATGCAAAAAACTTTAAACTTTATAGTATCTATTTCATATCCTGATGACAAAGTGACTAAAATAATATAAAAATAATATATAAGAGTTTCATCAACTTTTAATATCTCGGCGGTTAATTTATAGTTGGCAAAAGCTCTGCGGGAAGTATTTCCGTCGTTACTAGTACCTTAAAAATTAGAAAATTATATCTTACATTTAATATATTATATGGATATATAATATATATTTTATATAATACAAAATTTGACTTACCCGAACCTCCACTTTTCGGAAAATCCACAACCAATCCTAATTGGTTCATAAAATCGGTCTGAATTCGGCACTTTACTTGCTCTACCGCTAATTTATCAGCTACGGCTCTAGCCTGCCATTTTCCGGTTTCCTTTTTATATCCAACATGAAGTATTAGTTCAAAAAAGTTTATCCAAGCGTGTAAACTAGATAAACCATATTTAAACTCTAAATTATTGGTGTCTAAATTCATAACTTTCTCCAAGTTATTCATGTTTTTTGGAGATAAACCACAAACTGGACAACACTGTGTCGAGTTTGTCATAGTTGATAAAATTGTTTGAATTTTACCATCTACCATGGTCAGCTCAATAAAACATTTTACAGCTAACTCTTTCCCAGCAAAAGTAATGTTAATAACATCACAGTTCTCAATTTCGGAATCAATAGTTTTTTTTTCTTCTTCCACAACATTCTTAGTTTCCTTTTGAAAAGAAAATCTAACGGGTCGACAATATGCAGTTGATGACGGCTTTTCGTTTCTCCACACTACTACGTTTTTATTTTTATAAAATCCGCTGAGTTCTAATGGTACTATGCAAGTCATAAATAAGCACTCTTCATTTTTTAGATTTCGTTCAATGGTTTCATTATGGCTAACCTGCTTGTAAACGCTTTGCCCTGTAGCACCATCAAACCCAGCTTTGCATCTAAATGTCAGTTTAGTTAGTTCTTCTAACATTGTTATTAGCACAGGAGCTTGTACGTCACACAGTCTTTCAAGAGTGTGCATAAGAAGGTCTTTTAGCGGTATGTTTACGGCATACTCATCTACATAAACATTTTTGGGATAACATTTAGATTTTGAAAACCGTATATCATTATATGAAGGATAAATGTGGCAGCCTTTTTCTTCTGCGCCATTTCGTAAAAGCTGGTATGTTGATTTTGATAAACCACCATCAACAACCAATGCTAGACCTTCGTCCGGTGTGTACTTCATAAGATTTTTAACTGGTTTTTCATCAGAAATTTCGGCAATTTTTCTAGCAGTCTCGTACTTAAACTCATTTCTAAATTTTAATTTTGTTGCATGAAGTAATTCAGAGCCAGATAAACTGTTAATAACATTGTTAAGCTTTCTCTTTTTTGTTTTGTTGCATGAGTTTTTAAAAGAGCAACAAGGTCTTCCAACGTCATTAACTGTAGAATTTAGCGTAATGTACGTAAACTGAAAATCTTGAGCTAACCATTTTTCATTGCTTTTTTCCACTTTTTACGATATACTTTTATAAAGTTTTTACACTCACAATCGTTTAGTGTAATATCTACTGAAGATAGGAGAGTTAATACTGATGAAAAAAATGATTTATCATTAGGAAGTAGTTTGTTTTGTCTTATAAGTGTGTGAATCTCACCAATTTTCATATTATAACTAAAGTAAAAAACAAAAAAAGTATTATTCAAACAGTACAATGTGCATTGAATTGTATTGGAGAAAAATAACATCTGTTATTGTTTGGTTGAATAAAAAACATGACGTTTCAAATAAGTATTTCGATTTCAAGCGAATAATACGATTTGAAACTCGTATTTTTAAAGTATCAAATAAACTCAAAATGGGAAATAATGGGCGATGTATACAGTTCTAATAGGTTATAGACATGTAGCATTTACTAGCTCAAGCACTCGATATAGGTTCTCGTAGGTTCCCTAACTTATCTGACACTTTTTGTACGAAATAAAAGTATTAAATGTTATAAACTTACCTTGTTATAATAAAGCCAGTTTACAAATGTTTTATAAACAATGATTTTTTCTATTTATTTTTTTCATAAAGCTATACAATTTAATAGTTAAAATAAACAAACTAATTGCGCATACACGTATTTTTTTTAAAGTTACTGTTAACAAAAGATATACACAAAACTTAAAAAAACTCGCGCTTTTTTAAAAAAATAAATAAAATTATTATACATGGAACCGCAATTGATTTTTGTGGTTTTGAAAGATACTATTAAACTCAAACAAATGTTTTAATTAGTCAGTAGAGTATTGCGATTATGTTTTATAATATGATTTTTGAAATAAAAAACTTTCATTTTTGAGGTTTTGTCCACCACCTGGCCCACTGTGGACGGGGGAAATTTATAAAATGTCCACTTAGAAAAC
The DNA here is from genome assembly GCF_058129835.1 of Hydra viridissima. Taxonomy (NCBI): domain Eukaryota; kingdom Metazoa; phylum Cnidaria; class Hydrozoa; order Anthoathecata; family Hydridae; genus Hydra; species Hydra viridissima. Next base: position 11,500,840 of record NW_028324312.1, on the reverse strand, counting down.
AAAAAACCCACCCTATTAGACTACCAAAAACAAACAAAAAAACTGATTGACATAATAAATAAATAGTTGCAGAATCTATTTTTATGTGGGGACGAAAGAATTAGCTTAATTTACTTGTATATAAACAAAACTGAAACATTTAAAGTTAAATAACTTTATCAATTCTAAAGCAAAACGATGTCCTCAAAAATATTATTGTAGTGCAAACTTTTCTAAAAAAAATAACATCTCTATATACGTATATACTATTTATTTTCATGGATGGGTTTTCATTCTTCGACACCTACATAAAATCATTTGTTGCGTTTTTTGGACGAAGTTTTTCAAAAACGTTCGATATATTTTTTTCCGCGATAAAATGTCACGTGACAAAACTCCCTACTTTAAAATATAATCGTGGTATTTTGCATAAAAACTTTCCAATTTTTGAATGTCTATTTTTCGCCACACACTTTTGTATTTTTGTCACATGTCTTTTTAACAATAAGTCATTTTTTCAATGATCTTGTCATTTTCAAATTCCCTTAAACAATTTCGAAAATATTTGACGAATCCTTTTGGTCATTATTTTCATTACGAAAGAACGAAAAATGTATGGTTCTCAAAAATTGTTTATAAAACTCCATTATATATTTTTCTTGTAATTATTTCGTCTACTTTAACAATATTTTACCAGTATTATTACCATCTAAACAAACCCACACCATGACACTGCCTCCGCTATGCTTTACAGTGAACACAACACACTGTTTCATCATCTATTCACCAACTTTTCTTCGAACAAATACTCTTCTCTTCTCATCAAAATTTTGGAATCTTTTTTTGCTATTTTGTTCTACCATCAAGTCCTACCATTGAATTCAATACCGTTGAAGTATAAATTTTAGATATTTTTAAAATTTGTTCCATTGAAACTTTTCTTGTCACAACATAAATATTGCCGATCGTGTTTCAGCTGATAATTCGCGTTTTCTTGTCCTTTTTTACTTAAAAATATCAACTTTATCAAAAACTTCACTCTGGCAAAACTTCTGCCATAACTTAATCTTTTGAAGCGCAATGCAAAGGTAGCCATTCCGGACGATTTTTTTATAATTCAAATAAACATATATAATTTATATCATTGTATAGAGCTTGACTTGACTTAAAAAATGTGGGGTCATTCGGCCTTTGAAGTTAAGCGGACCTAAAGTTATTGAATTTTTTGTAGTGCAAAAATTGATGATTTTTTGACGAAAGGCTTAAGTATGGAAAATTTGCAATGTTATGGCAGTGAAAAAGAGAGTATTTTTGGATCATATTGACTTTTGAATAACTTTTGAACCGTTATTACATTTGACTTGATATTTTCCATAATGATTCAACAACTATAAAACAACAAAATACCAACAAAAAAAAAATTTTTAATTCAGTTGGCATTGCCTAGAATCGTCTATTTTACAGGCTGAGGGTTTTAATTATTTGCTTAGTTTTGGTGTCATATTGACTCTTGAATAACTCTTGAACCGTTATTACATTTGACTTGAAATTTTCCATATTGATTTACCAACTATGAAAAAATAAATTGCCAAAATATTTTTATTTAATTCTGTCGGGATTGTCCAGAATCGTCTATTTTACAGACTGTGGGTTTTAACTTATTTACTTAGTTTTGGTGTCATATTGACTCTTGAATAACTTTTGAACCACCATTACATTTGACTTTAAATTTTTTATAGTGATTCAACAACTATACGCAAATAAAATACCACAATTTTTATTTTAATCTGTGCGGACTGCTCAAGTTCATCTATTTTACGCAAAACGCGAGGTAAGAACTATTTTCTTCTATCTCCCATTTTAAAAGCTGGGAGAAAATGAGTTATTAATTTTAGTAATAATAACTTTTAAAATACGCATTATTTTATAGATTTTTTTCAAATAATTCGCTTAAATATAAATTATTTAAAGCAAAAGTTATTATTTCTTTAAAAATTAAAGCTAAAACTTTAAACAATTTTTACTTTTAGAAAACATCAAAAACTTTCTCCCAACGTTAAAACTTGGAGATAGAACAAAATGATTCTTACGTCGCGAAAATCAAAACAAAAAACGTCATAAAATATGCGAAGGAAAATAGACATATATATACATAATTTCTATATACAAATCCTTAGAATCTATTCTTCAAGAAAACATAAATAAATACTTGTTATAAAAAGAGGAAAGACTAAGCTTGCAATTTCCACCTGGACACTTAAAAAAAACTTTTTTTTAAAAAAAATTAACCTTGAAGTTTTGAAACGCTAAGAACTAAAAATTTATGTATAAAAGTTAAAAAGTGTCCACATTCCATTAGATTCCTCATCCCTTTTTTAATATATACGGAAAGTTTTATAAAAATTGGATGTGTTTTGGTACTAAGGAATCCTAACCTCCAAAAGCTTCGTTTTAAAAAAACTTTCCCGCTTCAAGCTTTTTTCTTAAAAGTGGTCTTAAGATATGAATAAAATTTTAATGAAGCCATAATACTTTCTATATTTGGCTGGAAAGAGGTTGAGTAACATAAACGTTTGTGTAACTGTGTCACGCTTTTCCGACTATAAAACAACTGCCTTTATAAAATTCATGAACTTACAACAAGCAAAGATACCGATTTTTTTTCTAATAAAAGATAAAATTACTATAATTAATATAAAAGCTATATGGAATAGTAATATCGTGTTTTTTACTTAGATCACATGTAAAAAAGGTGAAACGAAAGAAGAGCAATTATATCTAATGCTATGAAATAATGCTAAGATGATCATAGGAAGATGTGACGACGAGAAGAAGAGAAGAAAAACTTTTTACTACATTAATGAAGCGCTAGCTGGAGTGGTATGCAGTCTCAGGCGTAGAAGTAAAGCTGGTCTATTCACCAATCTTACTAATGACATGTTAGGCTTTAATTACCAAAACTTGATTGGCTGGAGACTTGATACCAATAAAATGCTTAAAAAGCCAGGAAACATAGTAAGTGCTAATAAAGCTCATTCATTGTTTGAAAACTTAGTGTTTCAGTCATGACCTTGTTTATCTTAAAAGTTTTTCCAATCCTACACGGTCAAATCTTTCTTGCTTATTTACCTTCATATATTTTTCCCTTTCTGTCCCATTGTACATAAAATTATTATTGTTGTATTTAGCCTTCTGGTCTTGAGAATTATGATTGAATTAAAATCATTAAACTTGATTATCAAATTATAGTTTAATTATCACATAAAAAATTGCAAACCACCTGTTACTTGATTATTATGATTACAAATATCAGGTGAATATCACCTGATTTTTTCAATCACAATACTTGAGTAACAAGCGATTTGCAATTTTTAAAAGTTTTTTTGACAATATCTTCTTAATAACTAAATCAACTGGCTTGTCATCAAAATGAACAAAAATGTACTTAAATTTTTTTTTACAAAGTGATGACCTTGGGAATTGGATGTTTATAGATACAATTAAACAGTTAATTATGTAGTTGCATACCAACAGATAAAAGTGCTAAATCACTTTTATTCTAAAATGTATTTTTGTAATTTCAAATATTATTTGTCATATTGAATCTTTTTAATGATATTCTTGAGTTTAAAATCAAATTTATTTAACTAAGAAACTTTTGAAAAAAATCCTTACAAATTGCCTTTTTTTAAAACATTTTTTTTGGTATTTATTTTTGTTTGGAAAACTAAGAGTATATTTTACATTCTAAAGGTTTGAAATGTTCAATATTGCTGAATGTCGTTTATTATGTTTCTGAGCCTCATATAAAATGATAACTTCCAGAGTTTCAAGGATATATTTTTGATTTTGTACTTGGCTGTTGCTAAGATGTTATAATAGATGAGAATCTTGTTCTCTATTGTGTCCTTATTCTTTTAATATCTCACTTGGTTCTAATACAAAATGAGAGTTAATTTTAAGATTTCTGAGAAGTTTATTGTTCAGAAAAGGTACACAAATTTAATGTAATATTAAATAACTCTTTAATCATGTCAGTTCTGCACAAGCTGTTCTTAAAAGTTCTGGAAACTTTGATTTATATTTTATCAACATGATGTGTGTTAATAACTTGATCCTTGTTTTATACCAATTTTAGTTTAAGTTAAAAAAGTTTGTACATAATTTTTTGGACACAAATTCTTATAGAAGGTCAAATAAATGTGGTGGAACAAGTTTATCAATGAGTTTTTTGAACAAATGGCAGCTCAAACTGTACATTTTAAAGGAAAGAGTTAATTTGAGAAAATACAGTTCATTTTAGCCTGGTTTTGTAATGTAAAAAAAAAATTTCAGAAGTTTGTTTTTGCTGATTAATTTTCAATGACCTTCTTAGAATTGAAAGAAATGCGAATAAAAAACATTTTTGTTAAAAGTTTTGCAACGTAAATCAAAAGACCTGAAGTTTTAAATTTGATTCACTTGGGTTCGCCTGCAAGTAAAGTGATTCATATTTCTGTAGTGTCTAAAAGTACATTTTACAAAATAAGAATATTGGAGAATGCTGAGAGAGCCCAAATGCCCACTCTAGTGAACAAAAAAATTGATAAAAGGATCACTGAAAAGCTTAAAATGTATTTTGAAAAGAATCATACCATATCCATCAGAAAGACCGCAAATTTTTTCAATATTGATGAGAGGATAGTCAAAAAAACTCTATAAACACTGAGTAAAGTCAATGTGGCCTGACCTACATTCCAACTTTTGACAGAAAGGTGAAAAACTTTGAGATTGAAGCAATCAAAGAATCAGCTGAGAAACCATGCTCTGTCAACAGTCAAAATTTTCTCAGATAAAAAACTTATTGGTGTTAACTGTGTGATCTATATGCAAAATGACAGATTCATAGTGCAGAAGGGTAATAGGGCACCTCTTGTGTGTCTCACCAAGCACCCTCGGTCTGCCATGATGCTAGGCATCAACATTTTTAATGGAGAGAAAAATATCCACCAATCTGCATATGCCCCTCAAAGAGAGAAAAAAAAAAGACAATACACAATACACCCTTTTATGTTTCCAGAAAAATCTAATAATATCTTCAGGACAATATGGCTAACTTCTAACCCAAAGACTTTTGGCCACCATCAAGCCCTGACCTGAATCCTCTTGACAACAGCACATGGAGCATGGTTGAGAGTAATGCTTGCAAAAAGACCTACTTTAGTCACTAGTCATCTGTTATTTGTGCTTGGAACTTAATGTTAAAGGACAATGTAATCAGTACCTGCCTGTATTTTTAAAGCAGTAAAAAATTTTATTCTCTAAATAAGTTTTTTAAAATTCTCTAAATAAAATTTTTTACTGCTTTATAAATTCATTTTGAAAAATGTTCTAAAATATTTGCCTATTGCTGCAGCATCTGGTAAGTCTGAAATTACCAATCACTATAGAAGCAATTTATTATTGTTGTTGTTCTTCTTCTTCCTCTTCTTCTTCTTCTTTTTCTTCTTCTTCTTCTTCTTCATCTTCTTCTTTTTATTATTATTATTATTATTGTTATTGTTATTATTATTATTATTATTATTATTATTATTATTGTTATTATTATTGTTATTATTATTATTATTATTATTATTATTATTATTATTATTATTATTATTATTATTATTATTATTATTATTATTATTATTAGTGGTATTATTGTTATTATTATTATTGTTATTTTTATTATTATTATTATTATTAGTGTTATTATTGTTATTGTTATTATTATTGTTATTGTTATTTTTATTATTATTATTATTAGTGTTATTATTATTATTGTTATTATTATTATTATTGTTATTATTGTAGATATGTGTGTGTGTGTTTATATATATATATATATATATATATATATATATATATATATATATATATATATATATATATATATATATATATATATATATATATATAATATATATATATATATATATATATATATATATATATATATATATATATATATATATATATATATATATATATGAGAAATTATGTCAGTGTTTTCAGAAAGAGTACTCAATGCAGTGTATTACAAGTTGACCGAATATATTATTGTTATAATAAAAAACTAGATAATTAGTTAGGTTTACTTAATGTTATTTAAAGTTTCTTGCTGTTGTGTGAAACTTTAAATAATGGTAAATAATTATATTTCAAGATTTTTTCTAATCTAATGTTAAAAGTTGAAAAAAAATTTTTTTAAAAAAGTAAAATTGGGAAAAGAAAAACTTAAATAGGAAGTAGAATAAAAAGTTCAAAAGAAATTTTTTTTATTTTGTTATTAACACATCTAAATTTTGAAGGTTATTATTATTATTATCATTATTGTTAAAGTTATTATTATTACAATTATTATTATTATTGTTATTACAATAATGATAATGATAATTATTATATATACTATTATTGTTATAATTATAATAATAATAATTATTATTATTACTATTATTGTTGTTATATGTATGTATGTATGTATGTATGTATGTATGTATGTATGTATGTATGTATGTATGTATGTATGTATGTATGTATGTATGTATGTATGTATGTATGTATGTATGTATGTATGTATGTATGTATGTATGTATGTATGTATGTATGTATGTATGTATGTATGTATGTATGTATGCATGTATGCATGTATGCATGTATGTATGTATAACAATAATATAAAGTAATCATCATCATCATCATCATCATCATCATCATCATCATCATCATCATCATCATCATCATCATCATCATCATCATCATCATCATCATCATCATACTAATCATACTAATCATACTAATCATAATAATAAGAATAATAAAAGTGATAGTAATAGTAATAATGATAATAATATTATTATTAGTCTACAAAGTTTAGATGTTTTAACAACAAAATAAATAAAAAAGTTGTTTTTCGAACTTTTTCTTCTCCTACCTATCAAAAAATTTTTTTTCCAATTTTCTTTTAAAGAATTTTTTTTTTCAACTTTTAATGCTAGTTTATGAAAAAATCTTGAAATATATTTATTCAAAATTTATTTTATTTTAAAGTATTGATTTGATTTTAGCAATTCATAAGCATCACGTTTTTTGTAGCTTGTTTGATGGAGGGTCAACAAAAGTATTTTTATGGCTATGGAAAGTAAAGAGAATCTGTTAAAGTTAAGTGAAGCATTTGATTGCAAACAGTCAGCAATCATAGTAAGTTACTCAAAGCTTCATTCTGCAAAGGCACCTCTTTTTATTGAGTTGTTTATTTTTTACCTCATAATATATTTGCGTACTTAATTCTGAAGTTTTTTGAAAAATAATAAGTTTTGTATAAATATTTTATTTACTTAATTAAGCTTAGTAGAATTTGTAATTTTGGTTAAGATTTCTAAAAGTATGTGTCAACTATGTGCATTATGTATGTGAACTATGTACATTATGTTTGTCAAATAAGTGCATTATGTGTGTCAAATATGTGCATTATGTTTGTTAACATATGAATTGATTTTCTTACTTAAAAATTCATTATTTCTTAATATTACTTATTATAATTGCTTTAGGTTACTTATTGTTCTTGTTAATGGTAATTTATCTGTGGAATTTTCAATTAATGAATTTATGCTAATTCATAGCTGGAAGTTTGTATTTCAGGAGCTATTAGAAATGGTTCCTAAATCATTGGTCATTAATTGTGCTACAGAAAAAGCAGAGTAAAAAGAAATAGATGGATACCTAAAAAAATTACATATTTTTGTTTTATATCTTGTGCTGTTCAGCATTTCAGGGTTAAAGTACGTGATAAACTATTTTTTAAACTGTAGTTTTACTTTTTAATCTCTTTTCTTTTTTTTTTCTATTCTTAACTTTATTTCTTTTTTCTTATCTTTACTTATTAATTTTATTTCTTTCTATTCTTAAATTTATTTTTATTTTTAAATTTATTGTATATTTCTTAAATCCATATTTTTAAATTTTTAAATATATTCCTTTAGTCTTTGTTTTTAACGTTTTATTTTTAAAAGTAAAATTTATTTGAAGTTTTTGAATTTTTTTTTTTTTTTTTAACTAATTTTTAGTTATATGTTTTTTATTACATTATAAATTACAGTTATTCATTTATACATTTATTTGATTATATCGGTGTTATTCGTGAATCTATACAAAAACTTACGATCACCAAAAGACTTATGATTTAAATTTTAGAGGTCTGAGTCTCCCCCCCCCCCCTCCCCCCATATTTTGTTTTAAGTTTTATATGAAAGAGTTTAACTTTCATGTTTTGTCCTATATTCTTTTCTATGTTTGTTCTTTTAAAGAACGTGTTTGCTTTATTTAAGCGGCTTTAATTATTGTATTTTTATTAATAGCAAGTCATATGAAATTTCAGTATTTGAATTCCGAGAAATTTTAAGATAGAATACTTGCTTTAAATTTTTTTTTTTTTTTTTTTCGTTTATTTGTATTATAATATTTAAATTTTTTTATATGTTTGTATTATAACATTTAAATATTCTTTTTTAGCTTCTTGATTGGCCTAGGCTTCAGAGGTGCGTTCTTTTCAACTTTGATGAACTCATCTCGGCGCTTCTCATACTGGTCACATTCTTCAATAATTATGGATAGTTCAACAACATCGACATCAACCTTTTTCTTCCGGGCAACTTCCTATTGCATAATCTTCTTGGCAATGTCCTTGTTACAGCTGCTGAAATGTGATCTCATACCAGTCGTAGAAGAGTGAGTTTGCTTGATTTGTTTAGGACAGTGATAACCCTGCAGTAAAAGTATTAGATACTTGAGAGTCGCTTTCAGAACTTGAACTCATTTTTTATCGAAGTGAAATTTTAATTTACAAGAGCAATTTAAAATACGCTCACCCACTAGAAGAAATTTTTAACATATACTCAAGTTGGCGCAAAAATCTAATTTTTTGGCGCAATCCATATTAGACCTATGCGGTTTTGACAACTTAATATTTCAAACAGTTAAAATTTTGTATTTCAAAATCTTTTATTGACAACTGAAAATTCTCGCTTACTACCGAAAATTATCGCGTACAACCGATGATAATTTTGTACTACCGAGAAATGTAAATGATAACATTGATAAATAACTTAACTATCGTATGATTCTTTTTAATTACCGTGAATAAAATTTTTTTGGATGAAAGTCATTACCGAGATTACGTGTTAACAGTTTTTGAGAAGAAAAATATCTGCCTAATTTTGTCAATAGTCATCGTTAGTCAATTGTTCGCGTTAGTGGACGGTAGCAAACGATTGAAACGTGGGGGCCTATCTTACAGTATAAATTTACATAAAATAAAAACAAAAAACGTGCATGATTAAGAAAAACGTTTTGATTCTTAAGTTTGACAGGAAAATAATCAAGTTTGAAAAGTAGTTCAAGGGCTATCACATTTTTGCAGACGCATAGGGCCTAAACATGTTGAGTGGCCGTCACATAGGGTAAACTAACCAATATGTGGCCACATCATATATGTTGTTTAAAACTAAATATTCAAGTAGTTTTTTGAAAAGTTTACATATAAATAGGATATTTGGGGATGGATATAATTCAAAAGAATCAAGCTTAAAATGTGTTCAAACAAATTTTTGATGTCAGTTTTTTACAGCTTGAATACTGCAACATTTCATAAGCAGTGTTTTCCATATTTACTTTTACTCAGTTCTTCATCTTTTTTTAAACTCTGAAATTTTTTTTTTTATCTTTAGCTTTCCTAATTTTTTCCATTCAAATCAAAAGTTCCAAAGTTCTTCAAAAATCATAAATCTTAAAGTATAAGAAAGCTACAACTATCTTGTTAAAAATGTTCATACATATGAGTACATATAGTCATAATCCAGGTAGATGCATTTCTATAACATCCATTATCAATTCAATAAAGTTAGAACATTATTATGCAGCAAAACATTTAATCAAGCTCATTATCATGTATCAAGACAATAATATTGTGAGGAGAGAGAAAAGTAAAAAACAGCGAAAAGAACCACATACAGAGACTTATTCATCCTGTCATATAAATAAACGATTACACGATAAAACGTAATGAAGGAAAAAATAAACAGCGATTAAGAAAAGACGCACACGCAGAGACTTGTTTACCTGTCAAGTAAATCAATGATAAGTAGATATAGCAACGAAACAAATAATAATGGAGAGCTAAAAAACCTCAAAAATAGATTGACGAAAGGACTTCTGAATAAGTAAAAAAGAGGAAGAAGGATTTCTCATTGAAAAAACGAAAAAAAAGGAACAAAAGGACTTCTATTTTGTTTAAAGCTAAAAGAGCTAAAGCGGAGTAATTGATAAGTAAAAACAGTATCGAGCACTACAGGTAGAGTAAGAGAGTATTATTTTTTATCTTATAACTTAATGAACAAAAGAGTGCTAACCATTACACACTAATAGAGGATTTCTTTAAATATATTGTATAATAAAACCCACTGAGAACAACAGCCTTAACTTTTTAGCGATTAAACCTTGCCCATTCCTACCTTTCCTAACTAAGTAATTCCAAATATCCCATCCACATAATCCTAGAACCCATACCTCCCTTAAACCTCCCGTAACCTTGCTACAGCTACACACTAACAACAAACAGATAAAAATATTCACAAAACATCGCCCCTCACAATATTTAGACTATATATTTATAAAATGGTACTTATAATGTAACGTTATCGACATTTGTAACTAATCTACTTAAATTTAAAAATATAGCTATAAATAATACTATGTTCATAAATAATTGAAAGTTATAATATAGGTTTGCATTACTTTAAACATTATGTAGACTATGTACATTTTCAATGCAGCATATTTACATTTGTGTCAATACATACTGACACATCAACGTATAACCATACCAGCCGAGACAATATATAAACAATATATCCTAAATATTGCCAATTTCGAATTCATTTAGTTATCTGTTTTTGTTGTCAACTACTCTGGCCTACTGTGATTGCCCTGATCGCCGCAAACGAAGTTTGCTAAATTGCGCATATTGTAATTTTAAACGATTTTGCCGCTGCGAACTTCCACCAAACTGATACTTTACCATGAAAAAACAGGAGCAATAACTTTTGAATGCCAGCAAAGAGCCTCCTTTGGAGACTGTTTGTAATATACAATTCTTTCCTAACAGTAGGTGTAAATTTTTATGATAAGAGTGTATAGATATTAATCAAAATTGATAAAAGAAAATTGACTTTGTAGAATGATTGAATATTGAATTCAGTGCGAAGGTAAGTTATGAATTCAAACTCTGATAAAAACTCAAGCGAACAAACCAACATTTTCAAATCCTACATGGAATGCTCCTCCACTGCAAAAATGCTCTGTTTTCTAAGCCAGAGTTATCTCAAAAATACTCGTAAAACTACTTGGAAAAGATTATACTGCGAAAACCAACTGAGTTATATTTTTGCGCAGAGGGCAATCTAACACAAACTCATATATCTAAATATTTGATTTTATCAAATAACTTTTCATCATCGGTCTTTTGTCCATTGCTGCTGAAGAAATTAGGCTAAATAATAAAAATTGAAAAACGCGCACCAACCTTTTGATAGAAGTAGAGGAATGAGTTGTAAATGCTTAGATCATCTTCCTTCTAAAACCCTTTATAGAGTTTTGCTTCCCCTGAAATATTCACTTCGTCTAAGTAAGTTAATTAGCGATCAATGGCAATCTATCGGTAAAGCGCCTTTTTGACTTTTGAAATTAAAGTTTAAGAAGCTGCTTTTTTTTGTAACATGCACAAAAATGCTTAAGTTAGAGCCAAAAGATCCGTAGGGCTTAACTGGAATTCCTTACGTCAAAAGGGGTACGGGTGGAATGTTAACTTTGCTATTAAAATTAAGATTTGCTATAAAATAAAGATTTGTTTTAAAAGTAAGATTGTATCAACTTATTTCTTAAGTTAATGATATTTATTAGCGGGAAAGCTTTAATGTTGAGAAATCTTCTGTAACTCCCTTAGCCTCTGGTCTGTTTTTGAAGATTAAACACTTATCGAAATTCTTAAATTGAAATTAGCTGCTTAATTTGTTATGCTTTTACCTTGTCAACTCATTTTATTCCAAAACAAATTAAGAGTATAGCTCAGTTTTTCTGGTAACATATACAATTGATCAATTAGCATAAATCATTTTGCGAGTAATAGAATAAATAAAATTATCAAGAATAAGTTTGCCAAAAATATAGTTGAGAATAATATTTTGAATCAGTTGGTATTCAACACAAGTGTACGTAGAGTATGTATCTTTACAACAACTTTAGATATAAATGATGTATCAAGGTACCGTGAATATCTTTGCATTAAACAGAAAATATAGGCAAATAACTATCATACTGGAACCATAACCAGTAATAATAACGTGCGTGTAATTGATTCGTAGAATAATGTTAACATGCAAATATGTTTAGAATAAATCATTTCTAAAAATAGAAACTGTGTTATATGATATACAGGTGACTAATGCTTTTAATTGTCGTTTTTATGTTTTAGTATCATTTGGGTATATTGTTTTATAAATTGTTTTATAAATTCTACGAATCAATTACACGCACGTTAGATTATACCACTTAAGATTTTAAGACATATTTTAAGCTGTTATGTAAAACAGCATCCTGAAAAGATCGAGTTTATTTATAATGAATTTAAAAAACCTTTTTTAAAAACTGTGTTCAATCAAATTTAATGTCTTATTCTCATAAAATTGTCATTTATATAACAGCTTTAAACTAAAGAGCAGGTATCGATAAAGAATTGCATAAAAATAACCTGAACGTTCAGGAACTCGCTAATTTGGTACGAACTGAATCCAAATATTTTTCTAGTCTCAAATTTTAAGACAAATTTGGGTTATTTTTTACTAGCTGAGCTAAAAATGAAGTTTTGCTAAAAGCCATTGGTCATGGATTTTCCGATCCTATTAATAACATAGAAGTTATTGAAATATTATCTGGCAGAAATATTCTGCTCACTGACAGAAATACTGTTTTTTGGCAAAAATGGTATTGCTTTGAATCCCAGAAATTACTCTGGAGCAATTGAATAGAGAATGAAAAAGATGAAAAAGTCGAAATTAAAAACCAATAAAGTATTTTTGACAACATTAGGTTACAGCAGAGAATATTTCAATTTATGCAACAACAACTTTCTTTGCCTAAGTATGAGAGATTTCTTTTCCAATTGGAGAGAAGCTTTTTATCATAAGTAAGCTAAACTTTTCAGTCCGTTATGTAATTAAACAACATATCATAAAAAGCCATAAGAGAGACAGCATCGGGATCATCAAGTAAACGTTTTTGATCATTTTTCCACAAGAAGTATTCCGACCAACAACTTTGAATGATATGATCAAAGGTATCATTAGTTGCAAAGTGATAAATGTTCAAAATGATAGGATTTTCATCATTTATGTTATCAATCAATAACTCATATACCGGTACATTAAAGGTAACAGGAATAGCTTTGTTTGGTTTCATCTTATCCTCAGTGAAGCCAAGCTGTAAAATAAAATCTTGTACCATAACATCAGGATATTCTATCCACTTATAGACATATTTGTTATACTTTTCTTGAAGTGGTGTTATAGCTTAACCATTTTATCAAAGAAATGTTGGAACATTTTTTGTAGCTGCAAACAATAAATCAGAATTAGCAGGATCTGTGCCGTTTTCGTAAAAAATAACAAATGTATAGCACAAATTTCAGATTAACCTGTGGTGTATGAGTCGGAAATAAAAGCTATTGGTACCATAATTTTTCAAAATACTCTTTAATAATTCAATCCAAAGTTGCAATTGCTTATACATTTTTGTTTATAATGCTTATGTAGTTTTAAAATATTTTTTACCATAACATATGTAATAGAAAACTGCAAGGACAATAACAAAAACTGTTCAAATATGTTTTGTTCTCGACTTGGTAGAGCATTTGCGTCAAAATCGAGGTTACTTAGCAAAAAGAGCACAGCGGGTTGCTATAAATATTTCTTCCAAAATAATATTCGAATGATCAACATTAGACATCTCAATAACCTCTAATTGACTTATCTGGTCGACAACTTTATCTACATTATTATATTTCAGATTCCTTATGGAACTTTGCGCCTCTTTAAAATTATCTGTTTTAAACCTTTCATCTTTTAGCAAAGCTTTAAAGAGTATTATTTCAGAATGCTGCAAAATATTAGAGATTTTTTGTGCAGCTAATTTTTGTTCAACAGATGCATTTGATATAATTCTATTCAGGTACGACTCTTCATACCCAAGTTTCATTTGCTCTTCTCTAAAAATTCTATTTATATCCTGTGCTTTCAATTCCTTATATACAAAAGAATCTAACAAAGATTGAATATAGAAGTCTTGCAAAACTGTATCAAGTAAATAAACTTTTATATCAATACATCCCTTTTGTTCTAAAATAGAAGCTATTTCTAAAGCAATTTGACCTCCTAAAGACCAACCAAATAAATGATAAGATGTTTGACCTGCACCAGCCATGACCTCATCTATATACGTTAGATAGTACTTTGCTAACTGGTGTAGGTTGTCTATTTTATCTCGAGAAAAAATATTATAAGAATCCAAACCAAAACAACTAAAGGAATCTGAAAGTTTATCAGATAGAGAAGTATATACCTCACACCCAGCACATCCAGGATGTATCATAAACATATTAGGTTTATCATTGCTATTATTAAGTTTAACTATGGTCTGAAAACTTTCCTTGGTTTGTATCACTCTATTAATCAGTAACGCAGCCTGTCTGTGAGTAAATATATCAACTACATTAATATGTGACTTAAAAGAATTATTTATCATAGTAACAAGTCTTATAGCAAGTATACTATTACCACCAAGTCTAAAAAAGTCATCCCTGATACCAACAACTCTTATATCAAGTCCTAAAACTTCAGCAAATATGGAGCATATCTTACGCTCAAGCTCACTTCTCGGAGCTACATAAGAGTCCCCAGTTAACTCAGGATTAGGAAGAGCTTTTCTGTCTATCTTACCATTTACGGTTAGAGGAAGCCTGTCTAGATAAACAAATGCACTGGGAATCATGTAATCTGGAAGTTTGAATGAGATGTGCTTGAGTAGAGCACTTTCTTCAACTTTCCCTCCTGTGATGCTAGTGTAATAAGCTACTATATACTTGTTGTTTCTCTCAGAAGAAGTTTTATGCTCTTTTGATATAACGACACATTGCTTGATGTCAGGATGTGAAGAAAGAACACTCTCAATCTCCCCAAGCTCTACCCTGAATCCACGAATTTTAATTTGGAAGTCTGCCCTACCAAGGTATTCTAAGTTAGCACCTGGGAGCCATCTAACAAGGTCACCTGTTTTATAAAGACGAGAGTGCCTTCCATTTGGTCCAAATGTGGTGTCCTTCTTTTCTTCTTCTGTCTGGAACGGATTAGGAATGAATTTCTGATTTGTCAGCTCTGGGTTGTTTAGGTAGCCTCTTGCAAGACCTGCTCCTCCTACGTACAGTTCCCCTATGGCACCTATTGGCAGAAGCTGTAAGCTGTTGTTTAAGATGTATGCTTTAAGATCGGGTAAAACACGTCCTATGGATGAGCTTTTCCCTGAATCTTGTTCTGTAATTTCTTTACATGTAACAATTACTGTCGTCTCTGTGATTCCATACGCGTTAATGAGTTTAGGTTTATTATATCCATACCAATCAACCCACGGTTTTAACTGAGAAAAATTAAGTGCTTCACCACCGAAGATAATATACCTTAGGTCTAATAGTTTGCCATTATCTTCTTTATCCTCATTATCTTTGTGTATTTTATTACTTGCTATATCAATAAATTGATATAATGCACTTGGAGTTTGAGTGAGTACAGTAACTTTGTTCACCCTGCATAATTCATAAAATGCGTCGAAGTCTCTTGTCACACTGTAAGAAGGTATCACAAGTGTTCCTCCATACAATAAAGCCCCCCATATTTCCCATACAGTGAAGTCAAATACATAAGAATGGAACAAAGTCCAAACGTCTTTATTATTAAATTTGAACCAGTCATCTGTTGAGGTAAATAGTCTTACCACATTACCGTGCAACTGCATGACACCTTTAGGTTTTCCAGTAGTGCCTGATGTGTAAATAACGTAAGCTAGGTTAGAGCCTGTGATGCCTTTGTTATGTGATGTTAGATTACTACTCGACTCAATAGATAATACCTTAAATAGTTCACTACTATCTATAGAAACTAGCTCTGCTTTGATTCCAATTCCTCTTAACCTCTCCACATTCCTCTCATTAACAACCACCACAGAAGAACTAGTATCATCCAGTATGTGTCTAATCCTTTCGTCTGGATACTCTGGATCAAGAGGAACGTAAGCTCCACCTGCTTTGAGCACCCCAAGTATTGCTACTATCATTTCCTCACTTCTATCTAAAAGGAGAGCCACTAAGGTATCTGCTTTGATGCCATGATGAGTGATAAGGTAGCGCGCTAGTTTGTTTGCTCTTTTATTCAGCTCCTTGTAAGTGAGTGTGACGTCTTCGAATGTTACGGCGATGTTCTCTGGATTTTTAGACGCTTGCTCTTCAAACAATGCATGTATTGTTTCTTTATGCGGGTATGGTTTGTCTGTGGCATTCCATGTTGTTAATAGGAGCTGTTCCTCTTCTCTCGTTACAATTTGTAGATTCTGCTCTTTTATTTGTCTGTTTGTTTCGTTTTCAGCTATCTGAGTTATAACTGTATTTACAGTAGAAAGTAACTTCTTTATCAAATTTTCTTCAAAGAGCTCTCTTGCGTATTTTATTGTAATGACCAGCTCTTTTGCATTAGTACTTTCATAAGCATTTATGGAGAGAGGATAGTCTAGTTTTTCTACGACTTCTTTAAACTGAATTATTAGTTCGTTTTTTCCTTCATTTTCTTTTTTACTAACATGAACTGGATAGTTTTCGAAGATAAATAGAGTGTCAAAAAGACGAGTTCCATCTTTTTGCAGTTTGGAGAGACTCATATTACTTCTTACGTTTATCTCCGTTATGTTATCTTGCAGCTTTTTGATAGCTTCTAGGACTGTTAAGTTAGCAGTACTTGTATCATTATGCTCTACTATGAGGGGTAATGTATTTATATACAATCCAACGGAAGTTTCCACGTCGTCTATAGGTAAATTCCTACCAGCTACAGTAGTACCTACTACAGTACTTACATTTTTGTTATTGTTACTTGCGTATACTTTAAGCACCTTATGCCATGTGTATTGCAGTATTGCATTTAAGGTAATTCCTTCTTTTTTACATAACGTCTTTAATTTTTCATATAACTTATCTTTGATAGTTAAAGTTTTATTTTGTGGATCTAGAATGTGTCTATACTCATTTAGAGAGTAGCCTTTTGTTTTGTTTGATACTAGATTGCTTAAATCAAGGTAGTCTTCTGCTTTAGAGATGTAATTCTTCCAGTAATCTTCATTCTCTCTTTGATTTCTTTGTAAATACTCTTGAGCATCTAAATATGCTTTGTCTATAACTGTGTCTAATATTGCTTTAGTCTTTCCTTGAGATAATTTAACATAAGTGTCATGTACGTATCCGAGCAACACGGGACCGCTCCATCCGTCTATAATGGCATGGTGCTCACTTAAGATACATGTATAGAGATCGTCTCTTTGTTTAATGATGTAAACTCTAAAGAGATTACCTTCTTCTAGATTATACTTTTCTTTTCTATCTTCATTTCTTATCTGAGTTATTCTGAATTCTTGTTCTGCACCTTGGTTTTGAGTATCTAGATACTCATTACTCATGTCTATATATCTAAAGTTTAGTTTGCTTTCCTTATCTATTACCTGAACTAGCTCTTCATCCCACTTAAATCTTAGTCGTAAACTAGGATACTTGCTTTGAGCAAGTGTCCAAGATTCTTTTAGCTTATTTAGATCGAGTCTATTCTTATACTCAAATATCATCTGAACTATATATGCATCATCTATATCTCCTTGATTCAAAAAGTGATAGATAAATCCTTGTTGCAAACTGTTGGCTAGATATACAGCTTCTACTTCTTTTATTTCTTGGATATTATCTAAGTAACTTTGGCTTACTATATTTCCTATATCACTTATAGTTAAGTAAGTTCTAGGAAGGGATGTGGTATACTCAATTATCTTCTTTAAACTTTCTTTAAATTCATTTGTTAGTTTATTTAAAGTATTGCTATCAAGCTTACTTGATATGCTGAATGATATCTCTCCATTTGTAGTGGCACCATTAATGTTAATCAGATTCCTATCTTCATTAGCACTGCTTACAGATACTCCGCTATATTCAGATGTAATGCTCCAGGAATCTTGAGTGCTATTATCTAGTTGTCCTAAATAATTGAAGCTTACCCGAGGAAGTAAGTGATCTTGATACCCGAATAAACTGCCAAAACCCATTCCTTTATTAGGGACTTGTCTCAATACCTCTTTAGTATACTTAATTGTATCACCAAGGTTATTATTACCTATTACTTCAAGTCTTACAGGATACATTGCAGTAAACCATCCAACAGTTCTTGAGATGTCTAGGTGAAGATTACTGTTTCTTCCTATTTCTTCATGTCTACCATGACTTTCCAGTGTTATGTGATTTACTTTGGTTCCAATTACTTTATTTAAACTCAGAGATAAAGCACTAAGAAGTATGTCATTAATCTCCGTGTTATAGGCTTTAGAGCTATCTTTGAGTAATTTAGATGTAAGTTCTTTGTTTAAAGATAAACTTGAAAATGTGCTAGAAGGTGCATAAAGCACTTCCAACGTCTTATTGCTTTCTTCTATATCAATAAATAAATTGTTCCAATATCCTCTTTCATCTTTAATAAAGTGACAGTAATTTCCAACTATTTCTGCCCACTGTTTATAACTTGTTCCTTTATTGCCAAGAGTTAGCAATTTTAAGCTTTCATTTTCCTCTACTTTTTTCTCTACTTTATAATAAAATTCCCTTAGGTCTTCTGCTAAAATTCTCCAGCTTACTGAGTCTACTATCAAGTGATGCATCGCACAGAATACTCTCGCACTACCGTCTTTAAATCCACTTAAGTACCCTATAGAGTAGAGAGGACCTTTCTCTAGATCAAAACCGTCTTGCCATGACGTAAGGACTGAACTTATTTCTTCTTCTGCAAATAGAGTACTTATATCTAGAACTTTGAGCGCAAATGTTTCCTCTGTAGCACTCTCATCATAGTATTGAATATGATTACTAGTATACTTGAGTCTAAAAGCGTCATGATAATTTAGCAATGCTTTTATGCTAACTTTAAGTATTTCTATATCAAGTTCAGGAACTTTAACCATGAATGACTGATTCCAATGATTCGAAACAGGAAACTTACTTTCAAAGAACCATTTTTGGATAGGAAGAAGAGGCGCTGTTCCAGAAGTAGCTCCTAGTTCTGAGTTAGTATTTATGTTATTAGTAATATAAGATTCCAGATGCTTAGTTATTACATTATCGTAAAGCTTTTCAACAGACTTGTGACTAAATACGTCTTTAACACTTACATAACCCAAACCAAGTCTCTGCCTAAGTCTACTTACAAGCTGTATACTTACTATACTATCCCCACCGAGTCTAAAAAAGTTATCTTTGATACCAACCGCCCCTATACTAAGTCCTAAAACTTCAGCAAATATGGAGCATATCTTACGCTCAAGCTCACTTCTCGGAGCTACATAAGAGTCCCCAGTTAACTCAGGATTAGGAAGAGCTTTTCTGTCTATCTTACCATTTACGGTTAGAGGAAGCCTGTCTAGATAAACAAATGCACTGGGAATCATGTAATCTGGAAGTTTGAATGAGATGTGCTTGAGTAGAGCACTTTCTTCAACTTTTCCTCCTGTGATGCTAGTGTAATAAGCTACTATATACTTGTTGTTTCTCTCAGAAGAAGTTTTATGCTCTTTTGATATAACGACACATTGCTTGATGTCAGGATGTGAAGAAAGAACACTCTCAATCTCCCCAAGCTCTACCCTGAATCCACGAATTTTAATTTGGAAGTCTGCCCTACCAAGGTATTCTAAGTTAGCACCTGGGAGCCATCTAACAAGGTCACCTGTTTTATAAAGACGAGAGTGCCTTCCATTTGGTCCAAATGTGGTGTCCTTCTTTTCTTCTTCTGTCTGGAACGGATTAGGAATGAATTTCTGATTTGTCAGCTCTGGGTTGTTTAGGTAGCCTCTTGCAAGACCTGCTCCTCCTACGTACAGTTCCCCTATGGCACCTATTGGCAGAAGCTGTAAGCTGTTGTTTAAGATGTATGCTTTAAGATCGGGTAAAACACGTCCTATGGATGAGCTTTTCCCTGAATCTTGTTCTGTAATTTCTTTACATGTAACAATTACTGTCGTCTCTGTGATTCCATACGCGTTAATGAGTTTAGGTTTATTATATCCATACCAATCAACCCACGGTTTTAACTGAGAAAAATTAAGTGCTTCACCACCGAAGATAATATACCTTAGGTCTAATAGTTTGCCATTATCTTCTTTATCCTCATTATCTTTGTGTATTTTATTACTTGCTATATCAATAAATTGATATAATGCACTTGGAGTTTGAGTGAGTACAGTAACTTTGTTCACCCTGCATAATTCATAAAATGCGTCGAAGTCTCTTGTCACACTGTAAGAAGGTATCACAAGTGTTCCTCCATACAATAAAGCCCCCCATATTTCCCATACAGTGAAGTCAAATACATAAGAATGGAACAAAGTCCAAACGTCTTTATTATTAAATTTGAACCAGTCATCTGTTGAGGTAAATAGTCTTACCACATTACCGTGCAACTGCATGACACCTTTAGGTTTTCCAGTAGTGCCTGATGTGTAAATAACGTAAGCTAGGTTAGAGCCTGTGATGCCTTTGTTATGTGATGTTAGATTACTACTCGACTCAATAGATAATACCTTAAATAGTTCACTACTATCTATAGAAACTAGCTCTGCTTTGATTCCAATTCCTCTTAACCTCTCCACATTCCTCTCATTAACAACCACCACAGAAGAACTAGTATCATCCAGTATGTGTCTAATCCTTTCGTCTGGATACTCTGGATCAAGAGGAACGTAAGCTCCACCTGCTTTGAGCACCCCAAGTATTGCTACTATCATTTCCTCACTTCTATCTAAAAGGAGAGCCACTAAGGTATCTGCTTTGATGCCATGATGAGTGATAAGGTAGCGCGCTAGTTTGTTTGCTCTTTTATTCAGCTCCTTGTAAGTGAGTGTGACGTCTTCGAATGTTACGGCGATGTTCTCTGGATTTTTAGACGCTTGCTCTTCAAACAATGCATGTATTGTTTCTTTATGTGGGTATGGTTTGTCTGTGGCATTCCATGCTTTTAATTGGAGCTTTTCTTCCTCTTTCGTGAGATACTTCATATCACTAATATTTTGAGAGTCATTAGCAGTACCATCTTCAAGAACTCTTCCAATTTGTTCAAGTATAGTAAGATAAGTACTTATAAACCTTTTTACAGTATCCTCTTTATAGAGATTTACTCTGAAGTTGAACATACCTCTAAGTATATCACTACTATCATCTATAAATGTCTCTATGTCAAATTTAGCTACGCTGTAGATGTTGTTTTCATCATTGTTATATGATCCATCTAGTATCTTACTTATGTTTTTTCCTTCACTTCCAAATTCTTGTACCCCAAAGGATACTTGAAAAATCGGATGTCTGCTTGTATCTTTCGGAACCTGTAGCTCGTCAACAAGTTTTTCAAATGAAAGATCTTGATGTTTTTGCGCTTCTATTACTTCGGTTTCTATGCGTTTTATAAAGCTTGTGATTTTGGAGGTGGTATCAATGATCATCCTCAAAGCTAAAGTATTTACAAAGAAGCCTATTAAGTTTTCTATTTGAGTATAGTGTCGATTTACTACTGGAATACCTATTACTATATCGTCTTGTCTCGTATAACTGTTAAGCATTAGATAATATGATGCCAAGAGAAGATTATGCAGACTTACTTCTAAGCTTTTAGCCACTTCTCTTAAAGAGGTGGATAACCCTTTATCTACTTCAAAATGTACACTTTTTCTTTTGAAATCAATCTCTAGTGGTCTTGGATAATCTGTAACTAGATTTAGGGTCTCATACCCTTCTAACTTTTTTTTCCAATAAGTCAGTTGTTGATCACAATTTTTCCCAGTCAATGAAGATATTTGCCACACTTCAAACATTTTATTCTTGTTACCTTTTCTATTTTCGCTCTGAAGAATTACTTGGTGGTTTAAGATGTTCTAAGTAGTTCTTCACCTTTCACCTTTATGTAATCAAATCATAAAATGATAATTTTTGAAATGCTGTAAGTATAAAATTATGTATTATTTTCAAAATATAAAGAACAGTAGAATAAAAAGGAAGGCCGGTTTTCAAAAACTGTTTCTGAAATTCTGATTGCTTCTGTTTTTTTGTAAACTATTTTTTTAAATTCTTTAAAATTTTTTAAAATCTAATTTAACACTCTTTGAATACATCCAGAAAGATATAAAGATTAAATAAAGCAATATTTTAAGAGGCATTAGCAGTGTTAAGAACTCTCCCAATTCGTTCAAGTATAGTAAGGTTAGTACTTATAAACCTGAGAAAAATAATGTAATAAAGCAATATTTGAAAAGTTGTTAAAATCAAGCTTTTGTACCCTTTTCTTTAAAAGAGCTATAAGCTCTGATAAAGAAGAAAGAATAAATTTTTTTTTTGTTGATTATTCTTTCATTTTTAGTTTTTAAAATCATACGAAAACGAAAGAATATCTTTGCTTGAGTTTAGGTAAGAATCTATTTCACTATCATTATTTACAAATAGATAAATATAAGGTTTTTTTTACTGGTTACATTCTTGAAATTATTTAAACTAACTTTATGTTTAAGTTGCTTAAATTGTGTAAATACCAGTTTTACTTGGCATTTTTGTTCAGCAAAAGATCTATTTTGCTTGTATTATCTAAATTAGTATTTCCAAAACGGGGGAAGGGGGAGGGGGGAGTTCTTCCTCCCCCTTCTCCAATGGAAGAATTTAAATTTTTAAAGGGGGAACAAGAATTAAAAAAATAGTTATTGTAACTTTTTTAAAAATGTCTTTTAAAAGTTAACTTTTGGTTTTATCCGAATTAGCACCATTAAAAACGAATACAAAAACAGACAACACATTCAGTCAGATGCTTACATTGCACTATCTATAGTTAAGCCAGATTAAAAGACCATGTGTGCAAAAAGCAAGCTAATAAGTCGCATTTTTTAAAATTTAAAGATTCCATTTTTCTAATAAGCTCTAGTTGTAAAAAAAAGTAGGAGCTGGCTCATTTCATTTTTCGATCATGTACCGACCATAAAAAATACATCTCCAGAAATAATCTTATCATTGGTTGATTTTTTTTGAACTTCGCCATTTTTCATACATGCAATGGAAAAATCGCGAAATAATCGACCATATGCTCAACCGAAAACCCGCGGTTGTATTTTATCCATTTATTGTAATTGCAACAGAACAATCAAATTTCTCAATTATGACCATATAAGCAATCATAAAAACATAGATAAATTAGTAGTTAAAAAAAAATAGTGCTAATCCATTTCAGCCCATATTAGCAACCATAAACAAACGGATAAAATTTAATCATTTATTGTAATTGCAACAGATCTATCAAACTTCTCTATTGTTACCATTAAGCAACCATCAAAAAGTGGTTTTTTTAAAGCGTTTTTTTAAACATTTAAACGTTGTATTTACAAAGAGTATTTGAAAAGAATAATTTAAATATTTTTTTGTGTTGGAGTTCGTGTATGAGAACAATCGATGTGGTGGAGCTCGTGTATGTGGCAAAGTAAGATAGAACTGTTGTAAATCTGAAAGATTCACGGAACAAAGTTCTAAATCCAAATGGTACTTGTAATATATTATTTTTATTGAATAGTAAAAATATATTATGATTTTTAGGCACCAAATAATGACTTAATATACCCTTAAAAATCTGACGGATAAATCCATAAAAGAATCACTTTTATACAAGAATGCTAGTCTTATAGTCTCTAAAAGAGTTTTTGCAAGAAATATTTCAAACTGTTTCATCAAAGTATCACCACTACATTCTACTACTGGACTAGGTTCTTTATTATTGTTTTCAAATATATAGCAAACATAATCATTAAATCTATATACAAACCTTTTATTGTAATCCAAATGAATCAACTTGATTTTTCCACATATTATAAAGTGCAGAAATGCATTTATTCAAAAATGTTAAAATTTTGGTTTCGAAATAATTTGTCACTTTTATTTCTAAATATTTTTAAACCACAACCAAGCATCTGTAGAGAATGAAGCTAAGTGAAAATTGCCATCTGATAATCCACCAAAATTACTAGTGTACTTTACATGAATTTCTGATATCTTCAGTAATGTGCCGACTATTCTAAATGAAAATGAGATAATTTTTAGATAGGAAGACTAAAATGTAGATAAAGTTCTACATTGTTTTGTATCTAGAAGTGGATAAATAACTCCCATAATTCCAGAACCTGTTTACAGACTACTAAACTTGCTGATATTTGATAAATGATATTTGATAGCTTTTATCAGCTTGTATCAGAGATATAGCTTGTGCTGATCAGCTATTAATCATGACTGGACTTAGGTATATGCAATTTTAAGTATTTTATTGTCAACATAGTATTTAGTAGCAGCATCTTGGTTTTATGCAGGATTAGATAGTTTTGCAATATGTTAGTCTCTCCAACTTTTATCAAACTGGTTAAAGTGATCCAAACATTAACAACTTGCTTTGTAAAATGTTAGAAGTAGCTGCTTTAGTGCCAACATATTTTTAGTAGCAACATCATGTGCGTTAGTTGGATTTGTTACAACTTTTATCTTATGACTACTAATTGTCAACTCTGCAGTCAGAGTATCACTATACTTTTTAACAAAGTTTTTTTTTATCAAAGATTATGTGTTACAACACCTTTGCTTGAATTTATTATTGATGTACCACCTCCGAATTTATCAATAGTCTATTTTATTAGAAAAAAATAATTTCTACAAATAATTCTTGCAGGTAGCGTTAAATAACAATTAGATCTCAATCAACCAAAAATCTGGCGCAAAATGCTCTTTGATGTGCTTTTTTTGTGTCTAATGGAATAACAGATCCTTTATAAATTGTTGTACATCTTTATCTAATGGTGCAGTACCTGGATTTAAATCACCAAATGTTAAGTACTACCAATAGATGTTCAGACCGTAAAACTCCATAACTATTTTCCATTCCAACATACTGAGCTTGCTAGACTTCTACCAAGAAAATCCCAATTAACTTATAGACAAATCCATTTACTTAAAGCACAAGTATCTGCTTTAGTCTTGTATCTAAATACAGGTGCATCATTATATACAGGGCCACCTCTAATAGATGATTCATTACCAGTAGCTCCTGAAATAATCAAGTCTCCTTGAGAACTAAAACAAGCAAATTTATCCCATCCTCCGCTATAATGATTGAACAATCCATTTCCTACAGCATAAATATTTGCATTGTAGATCTTTAATTAATAAACTATAAATACATTAACAACATCATCTGTATTAGAAGCTAGATTTAGATTTATTGTAGATAAAAACCTTTGAGAACTAATTCCATTGAATTGTAAATAAAATCTCTTATTATACTTCTGTAGATAAAGTAGGTTAATTTGTAATAGATATTTAGTATGCAATAATGTAGTAGATGGTGTAGCATTCAAATCACTAAGAGCTCTATCAAAAAGTGTAAATATCTTTCTAGTATTAGAATCATGTTTGTTTTGTACTTAATCTACCATCCGCTTGATATAGACATTCAGCATAATTTGTTATACGTTCATTAGCTTTTATCATTAAAACTTTAACAAAAATTTCATCAACATAGCTTTTAGTAGTTGCATCTTGACTATCAACAATATATGATAAACTCGGTCTATGATACCTTCTGCCATGCTTTTTTCCATAATCTAAAAGTGCTGCAGTTGCAATAGCACTCCAGCAGCATCAGATATGCTAAATCTGTCACATTTTCTGGCAACTGTTTGAAATTTTATCATATTTCTACTTGATTCGCAATCTAATTCACAGAACTCTGATAACTTATCATCATCAACATTTGCTCAGAGTGTCATTAACTAACTCCTCATTCCCAGGCATAAAATCTCCATCTATACTCGAATTGATACTAACTGCAAAAAGAAATCGTTTCTCTTTCTAGTTCTCTCAAATGCTTTAGTTAATTTAAATGTAGTTTCCTTATCCAAAGAACAAAATACTATATTTTTTTCATTTCTTTGATCCAATTAAAATTCATGCTCAAGTACTGGCACCTTTGATTTTCTCGGGCAAGTGCAGTTTCTTAAATTAAGACAGCTATGTGCAGCAATTTCAAACAAAGCTAAAATTTCCTGCTAAGCAGTTAATACTGCTGAAGTCTTTGACTCACCTCTTCTTTTAAAAATCATCTTCAAATTGTTGTGCAAATACTCTACTTTCTGCAGCACTCTTCTCATTGTAACAGTTGGAATGCCAGATTTCAAACAAATATTCATAAAATTTAAGAAACTTAAGAAACTATTATACTTGACTTTGTAGTCCTAGGATGCTGCAATTGAACAAAAGAATAGTGTTGCATCACTTCCTTAACAATTAGAAGTTTGCGAGAAGTTTGTTCACATTCTGTCCCATATACTGGACAAGTCAGCTACGCTCTTGTAGGAACCATATTTTGCAACAAAGATTGTAATATTATTAATTTCTAAATGTAAGTTTAGTTTTATAAACTCAATCTGTACCACAGAATTCTAGAAATAGATTTAAATTTAAAAAACCATATACAGATTAATTATTCAATTTTGTTAATTTTTGTTAATTTACTAATAACATATTAAACTTCCTAAATTTTTTTTTTAAAAAAATAGAAAAAATTATTTAAAAAAATGCTTATTAAAACCTTTACAACAAAATGCAACAAAATAACTCAATATCTTTTCTCAGATGTTTTCTATGTTATACACACGACGATACCAACCAAGTTCAAAGAAGAAGAAAAAAAAAAAAGAAAACCACGAAGAAGAACATTAAGAAGTATTAATAAGTTATTAATTCTTCTTGATAAGAATTTATTAAATAGTGGTTTCTAACTATCGAAATGTGTTTTTTCATTCAGTTCACTGGATGAAAAACTAAAATGTGTTTTCTAAATTCAGTCAAGAATTTATAATTAAATTGATATTTTCAGGCTTTTTTATGGGAGCTTGAATAAAAAAAAAATGCCTAAAAATGCACAATCTAAGGCCCCCTGACATCAAAAGAATGCCATAGATATAATAGATTTTTTTAAATCCACCTTGTATCATCTAGTAACAACAAATTATTTAAATTCACAATAAAATTTTATAATTTTATAATGAAATTAGTAAATTTAACTGCGATACAAAAAAACCTAAAAATGCAGAAATATGGCAATATAAGGTCCTCAAGTGACAAAAGAAGACAAAAACAAGTTAGAAACTTCTTTTTCCATTTACCTTAAATTGTACATGACCAAGATATTATCACTATTCAAAATTAAATTTTACAATCAAATTACTAAGTAATTAATTAATAAAAAGCATAAAAATTTGCAAATATGCTGATTGAAACCCCCCTGGCGGCAAAGGTAAACCCCAAAATAATGCAAAAAATTTTTTTCTACTAATCTTATTTTAGCCAGTAGCAACAATTTATTACTATCCACAATTTATTACTATGACCTACTCTGATATATATATATATATATATATATATATATATATATATATATATATATATATATATATATATATATATATATATATATATATATTATTGATAAAACAACATATGATTATATGGGTGATGAGCAAACACGATGATGATACTGATGATAGTGATTGTAATTATGATAATAGTGATGATATTTATGATACTGATGATCGTAATTTTTATCTACGCAAGAGTATCTGAGTATCTTAATTTTATTCCGTTTCCCTTATTTAATTTCGAAATTATAGCTGCTTTTCATAAGTAGCATGCTTTGATGTAATTAACCTCACTTCTAATATATTCTTTGATGCAATTAACCTCACTTCTAATAAAACTTTAAGTTATTAAAGGAATGAAAAGATAAAAGGTTATATTTCTTATTAAAATGATGTAAATATGGTTTAATTATAAATGCAGAATTCCTATTTTAGTCGTAATTAGATTCAGTAACATCAGCAACCTCGTAACTATTAAACTTAACTTTATTTGTATTTTACGTTAACTTATTCGTAATGATTGAATTAAATATGCGCTGTCATAAATATCGTCATTACTTCAAAAAAAAACCTTCCTATTTCTGGAAATTTGTAGTTTAGGGGAAAGTCAAATGTTATAGCTCAAAAAAGTATCATCAAAAATATATTACTTCAATAAAGTAAAAAAAAAACATGTACCTTAATTTACACACAACAATTCTTCGTGAACAGTTATAAAAAATTTTTTAAATCTTTTCTCTAAACGAAGTATCGTGTTACAAATGTGCTCAAACTGCGCCACGTAAGGTTCGAAAAGAATGTGGTGAAATAACATGCGACTTTTAATGACAACATAAAAGTTGCACTCCATCTTTTTTTTTTTTATTATTTTTTTTAACAACACCACCGTTTGCTTTGTGTAACAAAACTCAAAATTCAATTCGAAAGTATAAAAACAAACAGAAGATTTAAATCAAACACCCCATTTGTAATACACTGCATTCAAAAAAAAAAAAAAAGATATGACGCATTACATTGTTTGCTTATTCTTTTTTTTTTTCAAATCATAAAAAACTAAACATCTAATAAAGATCCACTTTTTTTTTTGCATGACTAGAAAAATATTTCTCTACAAAAAATGTCACCAACAAGTTCACCTATTCATTTTTTTTCTTTTTTTTTACTTATTCAGCTTTACAAAGTGCATATAAAAAATGCATACCGGAACATTTTGTAAAAAAAAGTCGGTGTACAAAGTTTTAACTGATTTCCCTTCTACTTCCTTCTCAAACCATGTGAACAAGTGAACGGAAACTTACAGCTTCGGCCGAGACTTCTGCCGAAATCGAAACCAAAACCGAAATTTCTACTTCAACAACCTTTTACTTTTTCGGTTTGGGCCGAAATTTCGGTATTGGTTGTTCACTAGCTGTGGCCTATAACAATTTAATTAACCAGTGCAAATTAGATCATTTCCCATTGAAATTTGCATTAAGATGCTAATTATGACCAATTTATTCACATACTTTTTTTTTTGAGATCATAAAAGATTGGATAAATAGATATGGGTTGAAAAGCAATTAGCGAAGCAACACGTCGGCAGATATAAGAATAAAAGATGGCTTCAAAAATCAATCGAAAACAACGAGCGCTGTTCTTCATGAATGTTATCACTAAAAATCAGAGACTAATTTTATAACAACATTTTTTAAAAATGCAATTATGTTAAGTATTTTCATAATAATATTTCGTGTTTTTTAAAAACGCAAGAAACTGCTTTAGCAGTTGGCTGTGCACAAAACGTTTCTATTGAGAAAAAAAATTAAAGGCGACAGTGAGAGGAAGGTATAAATACAGGTAAGTTGATGATACGTTGTTGTTAAGTCACTATTATCATCATTTTCATTATTATTATTATTATTGCTATTATTATTATCATTATTACTATTGTTATTGTTTTTACTATTATCATAATTATTATTGTTATTTTTATTTTTATTATTCATCTTATTATTATTCTTATTAATAGCATTATCTACATTTTTATCAATATTATTACTATTATTTTTTAATTACTAATATTATAATTAAAATTAATAATTTTGTTACTTTTATTATTATTATTAAATTAATTGCTGTTATAATTATTATAGTTATCATCATTTCAAATAATATTACTATTATCATTATTTGTATTATTATTAGTAAATTAATTGCTGTTATAATTATTATAGTTATCATCATTTCAAATAATATTACTATTATCATTATTTGTATTATTATTAGTAAATTAATTGCTGTTATAATTATTATAGTTATCATCATTTCAAATAATATTACTATTATCATTATTTGTATTATTATTATTAAATTAATTGCTGTTATAATTATTATAGTTATCATCATTTCAAATAATATTACTATTATCATTATTTGTATTATTATTAGTAAATTAATTGCTGTTATAATTATTATAGTTATCATCATTTCAAATAATATTACTATTATCATTATTTGTATTATTATTAGTAAATTAATTGCTGTTATAATTATTATAGTTATCATCATTTCAAATAATATTACTATTATCATTATTTGTATTATTATTATTAAATTAATTGCTGTTATAATTATTATAGTTATCATCATTTCAAATAATATTACTATTATCATTATTTGTATTATTATTATTAAATTAATTGCTGTTATAATTATTATAGTTATCATCATTTCAAATAATATTACTATTATCATTATTTGTATTATTATTAGTAAATTAATTGCTGTTATAATTATTATAGTTATCATCATTTCAAATAATATTACTATTATCATTATTTGTATTATTATTATTAAATTAATTGCTGTTATAATTATTATAGTTATCATCATTTCAAATAATATTACTATTATCATTATTTGTATTATTATTATTAAATTAATTGCTGTTATAATTATTATAGTTATCATCATTTCAAATAATATTACTATTATCATTATTTGTATTATTATTAGTAAATTAATTGCTGTTATAATTATTATAGTTATCATCATTTCAAATAATATTACTATTATCATTATTTGTATTATTATTAGTAAATTAATTGCTGTTATAATTATTATA
The DNA here is from genome assembly GCF_058129835.1 of Hydra viridissima. Lineage (NCBI taxonomy): Eukaryota > Metazoa > Cnidaria > Hydrozoa > Anthoathecata > Hydridae > Hydra > Hydra viridissima. The sequence continues at coordinate 11,469,864 of NW_028324312.1, read as the reverse complement.
GTTATCATCATTTCAAATAATATTACTATTATCATTATTTGTATTATTATTAGTAAATTAATTGCTGTTATAATTATTATAGTTATCATCATTTCAAATAATATTACTATTATCATTATTTGTATTATTATTATTAAATTAATTGCTGTTATAATTATTATAGTTATCATCATTTCAAATAATATTACTATTATCATTATTTGTATTATTATTATTAAATTAATTGCTGTTATAATTATTATAGTTATCATCATTTCAAATAATATTACTATTATCATTATTTGTATTATTATTAGTAAATTAATTGCTGTTATAATTATTATAGTTATCATCATTTCAAATAATATTACTATTATCATTATTTGTATTATTATTATTAAATTAATTGCTGTTATAATTATTATAGTTATCATCATTTCAAATAATATTACTATTATCATTATTTGTATTATTATTAGTAAATTAATTGCTGTTATAATTATTATAGTTATCATCATTTCAAATAATATTACTATTATCATTATTTGTATTATTATTAGTAAATTAATTGTTATTAAAACTAAAGTTAGAATTATTAACATAATTTTTAATAATATTAGCTATTATTATTATTATTTGTATTGATATTATTACATTAACTATTATTATAACCATTATAATAATTAGTATAAACATCATTGTTATTTATATTATTACTATTATTATTTGTATTTGTATTCTTGTTACTATTATTATTATCATTGTTGTTGTTATTATTTTTATCATTATTATAATTATCGGCATTATTATTATTACATTACTACTGTCATTGTATTATTTTTATTATAACTATCATTATCATTACGGAGGTTGTGTTATTCTGCTAATGGTTAAGTTATTACGCGTCCGGATTTTGATGGTAGTAATATTCAGCAGAAGGTTGTATTTTGATCGTATTTTTGGTTTAAGCATTCGTCATGAAGAAAAGTGATTGTTTTATTACGAAATCAGTAAGTCTCAATTTTAATCAAGAAATATAGGTTGCTTAATGTTTCTAGCCAGATGTTAGACTTCAGCGAAATAATATGTTAGAAGGTAGCGAAACAAAAAATGTTAGGAATTTAGCAAAATAATATTTTAGAATTTAGCGAAACAATATTTTAGAATTTAAAGACGCAAAAATAAAATTTTAACAAGTTTTATAACACGGTTTTTAGACAGGTAAATAATTTCTTAGAATCTTCTGTCTCTCGAATATTTAAAATTAAAAATCTCCAAAAAAAAGTCCGTCACGCTCTTGGAAAATGTCTACTTTCCACGGCTGCTTGTCGCAAGCTAGTTTCTGACCTCTTCAGAAGTAATGGTTCGCGTTCTATATACGGTATTAAAATCCGCAAGACAAAAAATACTTGAACATAGTTCTGTTAAAAGTGAAAAGAAAGATTTCCTGTGCTTTCTCCTCTGAATCAGATCATCCTTTTTGGAAATATCAATACTTAAAACTGAACACATCAGAATTAAATTACATTTTCTATCTTGGTATCCAAATTGGAATTTGATCCTAAGTAAGAAGGAAGGAAAAGCTCTAAAGAATGATCGGGAGAATGGCATGGAAATCTTTCTTCCTAAAATAAAGTAAGGAACAACCATTTCAATTCACCATTAAAAAAAGATAATTAGAATTAGCATTTAATTATAAGATGGTGCTTCATATATTTTAAATAAATTCATTTCAACATTTATAAACTTTAAGTAGCATATTTCATCGTCTAGCAAGGCTTCCTTCTCAAAATCTTTGACTTCTCTTTCTCTGTGGATAAGATTTTTTATCTTTTAAATTACTGAAATTTCATAACATTAAAAATTGCAAACAAAAATAAAAATATTGCTAACTTGAGGATTGGATTCTGAATCAGAAGAAAGTATGAGGGTTTCGTTAGCATAAGCGTTCTAAAATATAAAGAAAAATGGAGAAACAATCTAAGCAAAAAAAAACAAATTAATTTCAAAAACTCAATTTATTATAATACAAGTTTAAATGTTAAAGCTTCAAATAAATATTAACTGTTTCCAATGTTGTAGTTCTGACACTTGGTTTGCAGTGACCTGTTGACACATCTGTATTAGAGCCAAATTCTCTGTAAAAACTCTGAAAAAATTTAAAGAAAAGTAATTTTGAAATGTTCTTACAATTTTTTATAATTGCATAGTAATAAAAAACTTGTAAGTGTAATACCAGAAAGATTGAAATTTCACATTGAATGATCAATCGCTGTAATCAATCATGTCACTGTAAAATGACACATTATTTTCTGTTTCTTTTAAGACATTCATTATTTCAGACATCTTTTTTTTGGATCAACAATGTTTTTTGTTTTTAACCACTCTAATAAATGTTCTTTTGAAGGGATTATCTTTTCTCATTTGTCTATAGAGTTAGTGAGATTTTCTATTTTTGCCTTCTCTAAAACCTGAAATTTCCAACCTCAAAAGTATTTCCAACCAGCATAGCAAGCTTCAATGCTTCTCTATGGTTTGAAAAAAAGATTATAATGAATCTGCGTAGTGTCCTTCTTGCTTTTCAAGAAGTGTTTGGCAAAATACCCACTATCAATTCCTTCAATCTTGCACTCAAATTTTGTACATGAGCATTGTATTCTTTTTAGACTAACTCTTTTGTACTCTGTTTGTCCAAACACCTTGGCTTGTTTAAAAGTCAATGTTAAAGCACTTCCTATTACACAATGTGACATTTTCTCTGCATCAGATGAAACAAACAAAAAGGATGGATTTGATGGGTTTAAGATTGGCAAAAGTTGTTGTATGTAAAACTTGAGATGCTTAGATATATTTACAGGCAAGGCAATTAATTTTTCCCCCATATATAGTTGAGGTTTTTTATGTATAATTTACAAAGACTTTATACCCTGGATACTCAAATTTTGTTGACATTAGATGCTTGGAACCCATGTTTTTTTTTATTATATAGGTTTGTGCTATAGGTTTTAAAAGATCTGAATTCAACTATTCTCTTTCATCTTTTAAGTTATTAAAATCATCTCTTTTTAGGCTGATATATATGTCTTCTTTGAGAAAAGCTCAAGAAAAGTATAAGAGCTGCAAACTACACTCTAAGACTGGATCCTTCATTCCCACCATTACTAATCTGTGCAACAATAGGATTGTGGTATACATCTTCAACAAGCAACACATTACTAAAAGCAGATTTTGCATAGATAATCATTTTCTCATCAATAACTAACCAAATAAATTCTACAAGACTACAATAAGCTTCGCTCTGCTAACAGGATATCTTTTGCTTAGCTCATTCTTAAATGCATGAAGCAGATCACAAGTATTTTCATAATACATTAGAAAGTTTTCATTTTGAACATCCTGTTCTTTGGCTTTTTCATCATAAAATTCTTTTAGCACCAAAAGGCACCTGTGTTAGATGACTTAGATAACTCTCAGTCAAAACCTTTTGAGTTTCTTCAACTGGCTTTGCGACTGTTTTGTAATAACCAGAGCATGATTGAGCTAAACTCTCTGAAAACCAATACTTTGCTCTTGCTTCTGAAATAACATCTTTAATTTGATCTTTGCTCATTAAATGCTTAATTTTAAGATGATTATCCAAACGCAAGTGCCATTTAGAAAGTGTATGGAGGGTGTCACACTCGGATTGATTTTTATTTTTATTTTCGGAACTTTTTTTACTAATTTGGTTTGCAATACTTACCAGTTGGCTTTTTTCGTAACCATTTTCGTTGAGCATTTAAAATAGAAAAGTTATATCGTTTTGTAAATGTAAATCACTGCATATGGAGTACGGTCTGTGAACGTAACCTTTAAATATTGCGCTAAAAATTTTTGGGGTCGTGATTTGAGTGAAGGTTTAATTTAAATATTCGTGACGGCTTCTTTCCTGTAAACTTTAAACTCGTAATTAACTTTGGTGTTATTTATTACCGTTACATCGAGAAATTCTAAAGTTTTATGTTCGCTTTCGCTTTCAATTTCGATTGTGTATTGAACTGACACATACACACACACACATATAGGCTGGAAAAAATTGCTTTTAGAGGCGCCCTTTAGTTGATAAAAACCCTACTGTTTTTTGCAATAAAAATATTTTCAGTGAAGTTGACTTGTTTTAAAGAGCTTTTTATGTTCATGAAGAAGTCCCCTTATAGAGACCAATAGGGCGCTACTCGACTTTCTCGGCCCCCCCCCCCCCCCAGTTTTATGATTGATTCTGATAGAGAATTTTATGCTGATTAAAAATTGTATAAAAACATGGGCCTCAAAATCAATTGAAGAGGGAAGGGGGGAGGAGAAAATCAAGTAGCGCCGACCAATTGATTCCTGGGATATAGAAAAAGTGCGGATGAATGTTTTTACACGAATAGAAGTGGAATACCTTACCTATGTTTTCTCAGTTGTAATTAGTTTAAAAAAGCCAGTGATGAAGCGCCGATAAATGTTTGGGTGCAACTTAATCAGATAGATATTTGAAATTAGTTCATAATTTCGCAGACAGACATATTCCATCAAAACAGTCCATTTGCCCTTTGTTAATCATGTTGCCTAACCGTAATTTATTCTTAATTAACCCTTTCGTGCCGAAGGCGCACATATGTGCGCCTCGGATATTTTATATTTATATTTTTGTTATTTATATATACATAAATAACAATATATATATAAAGTTTTTTACTTTCCTAATTATTTTTTTGGATTCTAAATTTTGCCTGCTTTCCAATGACATATACTTTGTTTTACTTATTTTGTAAGGAAACCCATCTATTTAAGTGTTTACGTCGCATATTATTGCGCTTTTTAAATCACCTAAATAAATTCCGGTACGAAAGGGTTAAAAAGAAGTTTGCTAAAGAGAAAGCTTTTGCTTTACGGGTTAGAAAGTACATTCTTCACGAAAACTAATGGAAGTTCTTTAAATAATGTGCTTTAATTTAAGCCTTTAGATCTTTAACTATTTGATTGAAGTGTGTATATAAAGATTTCTATTATCTTCTTGATGCTTTGGTGATAGAATATTCTTTACCTCTTGACCTTTATTTTCAAATTATTTATTAACGAATGCGACAAAGAAGAGTATGTTCGATTTTTAGTTTTCATTTCAGATAACCTTTATTGTTTTACATTTATCAGTTTTACACTCAAAATGTTTTATGCACCGTTCGATTTTTTCAACCATGATCTTCCCTGATGGACTGACGAACCCTTACTCTCCTGGGAGAGCCTTTTTTTTTTTTACCATTTGATTGTTCTTAAATTGATTATATGAAGAGAGGTGGTAAGAACCAACTAATGAACTAGCGCTGTGTTAAAGCTCCTAAATATCTTCCGGGGGGAAGCCATGAAAAGCAAGGGACTCGTTTAAAAAATTTATTTTTTAACGTTTCTTATCTTTTTGAAATTGATAACTCTTGGTAAGTTTGTTGTTTGAGATGATTAAAAAATGCTTTTTTAGAAAAATCTAAAAATCAGTCCGTTTCTCAACAAGGATAGCTGATTGCCAGATCATTCAAATGAAAACAATATTTTCTAAAAGACATTGCTGTAAACCATTTGCAAAAATAAAATTGATCATTTTCATTTAACATTCTTGAATTCTCATTTAAGTATGTATTTACAAAACAATCCAACTTACTTTAGTTTTAATTTTAATGCGATCCCATAGGAATAATATTTTTAACTCAGCACATTCATCAGACTAATTTCTGTTTCTGTGCAGAATTTCAAAGAAAGATATTTAACCACTAAAGATTTCTCTGTTAAAAGGCAGAAAATCTTTAAATAGAAAATAATATAAAAACGAATAAAAGTTAAAAAAACAAACAATCAAGTAAAGAAAAATTATTACAATAATCTCTTTTTAGCAACAAATTTATGGTAAATACAGATTTTTTTTTTGCTCCATTTTTGTTCAACTTTTATTATTTGTAAAGGTTAAACCTTCAAAATATGAGAAAAAAGCGTTTTGAGTTTTTAAACTCTTTTTCAGGTTTTGGACAGCGTGATGCCACTTAAACATGCATTCCCATTCTTTCAAATGAGATTCTTATCTTAACTACTTGCTTTATGTAAACAGAGATTAAAGTTAAACATTTAGCAGAGTTATTAAATTATTTGCAGGGATTCGGTGTAAATTTTACACCAAGTTGTAACATGAGGTTTACTTGTTCGCTTGATTTGGAACCTGTAAACAAAAGCTGTAATCTTAACAAATTTATTTAACTTTTAAAACAAACCGAAATGTTTTTAAACTTCTCATTAAGATTTCTTATTTTGAATGAAATAAGAAATTCTTAAAAATCTTTAATGAGTCTTTAATAAGATTCTTATCTTGGATTATTATTTTAAAAAATTCTTACTAAAAACCGATTTATGGCATGAGAGATCTTGGGAAGAAAAGTTGTAGGGTCCCCACTCGGACTTTTTTTCTGGAACAAAATGCATAGTGAAAAATATGAGTTTATTTTTAATAGGTAATCACAGTTGAAGAATTAGAAATTATTTAATGAAGTTGAGGAAAATTCCTTTTCTCATTTTTCTTACTTTTTTTGTTCTTTAGGTATTGAAAAAACTCAGCAGTGAAAATAAACGTTCAACCAAAAAATAAAAGTTCGTGAGATATAATAAACGTTCAATCATTGGTTCATAAGAATGGCAGTATGACATGTACCCGTCAAAAATTGATTTATTTGGTGAAGCCTTATCAGAGGCATATTTTTTGAATATTGAAAACAAACCTAAAAATAATAAAATAACACGCATTAAAAACTTTAAAATTTCAATTTACTATTAAATAGAATACCATAAAATTAAAAATAAACCAAACGGATCAAACAAGTTTCTTACGATTATTTCTATTTTTAAAGCCTCTTGTTTTATATTGTTGCTTTTTTCTTAATGGAGAGACTTTTTAAGAAATTCAACATACGTTTTCGAAGCTCTGTAAAGGCAAAGTTAAGGACGAAATATTAGACCGCAAGGTGAGATAATGCTATAATCAGAAAATCTTGGAATTAAAACGAGCGAAGTTCATAGGAAAACATGGTGCGCGTTGCGAGAGGTAATAGAAGCCTTTTTCGGTAATCACAATGGTCCGGACTACGAAAACGTTGTGGCACAGATAATTAAAAAATACAAGGACATGGGTTGTTGCATGTCTTAAAAACTGCATTTTTAGCATTTTGTGAGGAGGAAAAACAAAAGAAGTGATGAACATAATCTTTAAGTTTTACTCGTCAAACATAAAATGAATTTGGCAGCGGACGCACAGGTGAACGCATATGTGCAAAGGCATGAAAAATATGGTTTCTGGTTATGATGAGATCTATAGTCCTGGTTAGAAAAAAAGAAATGTTTATAAAAGTAAAGAGCGTATAAATAATATAATATAATATAATATCATATAATATAATATAATATAATATAATATAATATAATATAATATAATATAATATAATATAATATAATATAATATAATATAATATAATATAATATAATATAATATAATATAATATAATATAATATAATATAAAGTACTATAAAAGCAAAGAGTCTATATATAATCTCTCTCTCTGTATTATAGAAAGATATAATATATATTTCATGGTATACATGATATATATATATATATATAATATATAATATATATATATATATATATATATATATATATATATATATATATATATATATATATATATATATAAAGCAGCATGGCTATTTTGAAATTTGTTTATAAATTTGCAAATATTATTGTTTATTTTACAAATAATTTGTAGATTATTTTTCGAATAGAGTACTAAAGAAAAGTTCAAATAGTGTACTAAGGATACTCTATTTATCAAATTTCAAAGCTCTTTTCATACTTTGGATACATTTTTTAGCTGTCAATTTTAGTAATTGTGTGCATTTGTAAAAACTTTAGGCAAATAATTATTAGGTTGCAAAACTAAGATTTGTTCAGAAAACATCAATGTTCGGCAAAAAATAATGTCAATTTTGGGCTCAGGGTTCAAAGAGACATAGGAAAGCAACAAAAAATTTTAATAAACAAGTTTTGTATTGCACTATTGAAACAAAGTTCGAATATTTTACACACTTACCTATATATTATCATAATAGTTTATTAAGTTCGCAGCTTTGTAAAACTCAACATCAAATGTTGATAGTACAGAAACTGCAATATTTGGTACACAAAATTTAAATTTAGATCTGAAAATATGAGACTAACAATATCGCTCATCAGAAAAATCTAGGTTTTCGTTGCATACTTTAACCCTAAAGCTCTAATATCCAAAAAGTATCGCATGATAATGATGTTAACAGTATATATGGATATGCAATTTGTTAATCACATTTATAAACCTAAAACATTATTATTATGTACCTTGACTAGAAATCTATAAACTGTTCCCCAAAACAAAAGCAACCAAACAAAAAATTATATTTTTTCAGCTTCTATTATTGAATGAATCAATAAATTTTTTTTTTTAAAAAAATTTCTTTAAATGTTATTAAATTGTTACAACTACATAATTTTGAAAAAGATTTGTACATGATACAACTACCTAACAATGAATAAACGAGTTGTTTTGCATGTTCTTGTTTTGCATGTGGTTTATAAAAATTAAGAAACTGATGATGATCAAGTTTTATATCTTAAGCTCAAATATTGATAAATTGTTTTTTGTTTAACATAAGATTTTTTAATAAAAATAACGGAATATTACATATTTACATAAATGTCATATATTATTTTTTATTTAACAAAACACATTCTTGTTGCATAATAACTTTCTGTTTTTCGATTTTTAGAATAAATAATATAAAATAAAAATTCTCAGTAAAACAATGCACAAATTTTAATTTTGATTTGTTTAAGTTTTGTTTGCTTAACAGAAGTGAAGAAAAAGTATTTGTTTGCTTGCGCAAAAACTCGAATTTCAAATAATTAGCATATGTTACATAATTTATGTACCTTTTAGTTCTTAACTACCTAATGATGTGTACTAGATGGTTCATAACACACCTGCATGGTAGGCAGCTGAGTTTCTTTTTAAGATAAAATTTTTTATGCATTAGTTTTTCAGATCGATACTACTAAGTCATAAATGCTGAATGAAGTATTAGCTGAGCGCTGTGAGTACACACAACTCAGAGGTTCCTTCTAGAGTTATTTGTTTTTATATATAAATAGTTGAATTGTACACAAGAATTGGACGGTAGAAGAGTTGAACAGAGTACTTTGGTCAGACGAATCAAAGTTTGAGATTTTTGGGAATAAACGCCGGTCATTTGTTCGTCGTCGGGTAGGAGAAAGAATGCTGGAGCAATGTACTTTTAAGCATGGAGGTGATAATATAATATTTTGGGGTTGTTTCGGTGGTAGCCAAGTCGGATCAATTGCCAAACTTGACGGGAAAATGACAAAAAGAATTCTATTTAAAAATTAGGAAGAACATGTTTTAGTGTGTGGAACCGAATTAATTGGCGAACGATTCGTGTTCCAACAAGAAAACAATCCTAAACACACTGCTAAAGTGGTTAAGCAATATTTAAATGAAAAACAAGAGGAAGAATTGTTGAAGGTCATGACTTGGCCACCACGGAGTCCTGATTGTAACCCAATTGAGTTATTGTGGGATGATTTAGATTGTGAAGTCCGAAAAACTCCACCAAGGGTTAAAAATGATCTTTTGGAGGCAATCCAAAACATATGGAAAAATATTGATGAGGAATATTTAAAAAAATGAATTGATCGCATGCCACGTATCTGCTTAGCGATAGTCAAAGCTAAAGGTGGCCATTTTGACGAAAAGAAGATTTAAATAAAAACATTTTATTTTAGTAATAACTTTTGATACTATTATATATATTTTTTTCATTGAAACTAATAAAAGAACATAAAACTATCGATTTGTTTTATTAAAGTCACAAATCAAAATAATTCTGACACATTTTTCTCTTAATAGCTGAAGTTGCGATAGGTGCGTCCAAACTTATGGATATATATATATATATATATATATATATATATATATATATATATATATATATATATATATATATATATATATATATATCATATCATATCGTATTTTTGAATAGGGGAAGTTTGTTCTTTACTCAGGTGATATAGACGTATTTTTATATTGTTTTCTAAAATAGTTTAGTCAGTAAAAATAAATGGTTATCAGTTATAGCTGAAACAAAGATATGAGACGTTTGTTCATTAATTCTATATTCAAAAAGTTATTAAAAGGTTACGATTTTTTTTTAAGGTGTTTTTGCATACATTTGTATCTTAATCTAGGAGTGATTATCCGTAAACTACAAAAATTCCTGCTACAAAAATTGAAAATATAAAATTTCTAAAAAATTGTAAGTAGATACCATCAGTAATCAAAAAATAAGCAACTTTTCAAACTACTTTATTCTAACGGCAAACAAAAGCATTCTTGAACTGATTTTTCATATTGGTAGGAAAAATTGTTTGATAAAACTTTTCGAGAACGCAAAATCAATAATTATAGAAAAGGAGTTAAACATAAGGATATTGTCACCAAGTACAAAAGGAAATTGTCACCATTCACAAGTCAAACGTATGCTAAATAATCAAGAAATTTTGAATTTTGAAACGGAACGAAATGGTGTATGACCATTCAAGCATGTGGCTTCACTAACCGAAAAGTTTTTCGTAGCGTCAAAATAAATTGTTTTGACAACGCCAACGATACCATTCGAAAAACTGAAACTTTCAGTATAAAAAAAAAACAGTTTGCAGACAACCTGAAAGGTCCTCATGAAAATTTGAAGGCATTTAGACCTTAAGGTAAACGTTAGAAACCTAAATGCACAAGAGGAATGGTCAAGCATGGTGGTGAAAATGGTGAACCACCATGCTTGTTTTAGTGGAGTTGGACATATCAATATGAATAGCTGCGTAAAATACTTCAGAATTGATTTCACAATTGTTTTCAGAAATTCGTCTCTTAGATGTGGTTTATTTCAGCAGTTTTATGAACAAAGGAGCCTTAGGTATATATGAATTGTTTTCTCATTGTGGTTATTCAGCTTTCTATAACCTTTTATAAGTATTGTGAGGGCGGCGTAAACATTTTAATGTTTAATGTTAGTTGTTTGATGATGGTAAGTGTTAAAGAGGTTTGGGTTGTATAGTTTTGTGGAAAGGTTTATGGAGGTTGGGATCGAGGTTAGTTGTATGGGGATTACTTTGTTAGGAAAGGGCAAGGTTTGGGGATAGTTTGGTTAGGAATGAGCATGGTTTAATAGTTAAAGGGTTAAGGTTGAATTTCCCGTGCTCATTTTATTATATTATGAAATAAAACTCAATGAACATTCAGTTAGTGTGTAATGGCGCTTTTATATTAATTAAGTTTATAAAATACAAAGAATATTCCTTTACTCTATTCGTAGTGTTCAATACTGTTTCGATCAATTACTGTTCTTTTTATTCTTCTTTTTTTTTCCGAACATCTCTTCTTTATTACTTCTAGTTTATCTTCTTAAATCAATACTTCTTCTGATTTCTATTTTTCCAGTTCGTCAGGTTAGAATTATTTTGTTCTCCCATTTTAAGCGTTGAAAGAAAGTTTTTGATTTCTTTCCTAAAGTAAAAATTATTTAAAACTTTACTATTACTTTTTTAAGAAATAATAACTTATTCTTTAAATAATTTATATTTAAAGAAACTATTTAGAAAAAAAAATTCAAAAAAAAAGTTTATTTTAAAACTAATCATTACTTAGTAAAATTAACAATTCATTTTCTCCCAACGTTTAAAATTGGAGATAGAACAAAATAATTCTAACCTGACGAGTTGCAATACCTTTTCATTTATTTATCTTGCAGGTTAATGAGTCTTCGTGTTTACCTCTTTTCCCAGTTATTTAGTAGATGTAAAAGGCCAATTTTAGATAAACTTGCAGATGTATAAAGCGGGTTTTCGTAAACTTTTGGTTTTAGATCACTAGTAAAAATAGATCAAACCTCTGAGGTAGGCTAAGCTTGGCTAATCTTAAAAATACCGCTGAGATAGCATTCGATTAGGCATTTTAGGCTAATAGAGGTAAACCTAGCGGTTAGGCTATGAGACCTGTGGTTTGTCAAACCTTATGCTCTGACATTAGTCGACGCTCTTGGTCCTAGTGCACTCGGCGCGGCTCATGATAGAGTATATGATGTGTCAGCTATATTTTTTTATCATTTACAGATTATATTTACACTAGGTAGCAACCATAAAACATGGACCGAGGCATTGCGCAAGAACTCAAGAGTTTGCTCAGAAAGAAAATTATAACTTTAGACGAGTATCTGGAAACCTTCAGGAAACAGGTAGCTTCATCAAATCAACTTAATGTCCCCACACCCCAACCAACCCCCACACCCAGACACAGACTCCAAAGCCATCAAATATTATAGGCTCCTCTAGAACAACAGCCCTTCGAGCCGGTTGAGAAGGCGTCTGAGAGACAGCAATCTAATGCATTTTGTGGATCTCACCGAAGAGCCGTGCGACGCCAACGGCATCTTTAGCGTATTGTGCGCCAAACAGTCTCTCGCAGCAAAAGACTGTTCGACGCACAATAGAAATTAATCTTAAGGCGCACTAAACAAAAATTAATCTTGCGGAAGGCTCGGTACTCAAAACCGATTATCTCACAAACGTCCATAAGATCGAAGAGTCTTCTGAAAAATGGGATACTTATGAAAATTCTTCATAAAGTGTCTGCAGTTGAGATGACTCCTAGCTACACGGTATATATCATCAGATTCCAACATAGCATCTTTCCTTACTAGAGAGAAAAGAAAAGTTGCTGGATCATCATGTATCGAAGGCGAAGCGTCCCATCCAATGCTGAACCTATTTTTCTCAGGGCTTGGGTAACTCTAGGTGCCAGTGCTGATGCAAACCTAACATCACCACTCCTTCAGCCCGTGTTCACCTTTGTCGTACCAGATTAAATTGCCCTGATATGCGACTATGCTCTGATCTCATCATCTCCAGGAATTTGTGGACTAACAGCTTTCATAATTGACTGACTTAAAGAGGTCAAAAAGATTCGAAAATAGAGTTTAGCGGAACAGTCGCGAGGGCTCTGCGCCTTCCTGGAAAATATTTGGCCTCACCTGTCCAATTTTCTTTTCATTTATTATGTTTTGCGCCTGATGTGAAATACCATCCGGGGAGTCCCCAGGCAACTGTGGCTGCGGCAATCAAACCGTAGACTCGCATCCTTTCATCTCTAAGCGTATAATAATCTGAGAACTCGGGTTTTTTTAGGAAGACTGAAAATTTCTTCGTTGGGCTCCTCTCTTCTGGCACTCATCATCTCGAAATAGAGACAGGTTACCATAACATAGTCTTCGAGTTGAGACTTAAATGCACCCTAAGTTGCGAGGCGAGCATTGATTTTATCAAGGTTCTCTGCGAGCTTAATTGTTTAATCTTGTTGCCCCTTAGTGAAAGCCTCTATGGCTTTGTTGTGTCGTTTGATCTCATCTTTAGTCTCGTTCCCTGAGAGGTTTTGCGCTTCGACTTGGCTGCCAGTGAAAGCTGCCGCGCTTGTAATGATGCTCACAAGGGCTATGTGTCTCGCATTTATTTTTCAATTGCTAGGAGCAAGGCTGGCAGGGATCCATTTCTTATCAATCATTATCTGCCTTGCCCATTCACCAAACTTTAGGTAACCAATCAACTTTCCGACGTCTTGCATAGCAAGCCGCAGCTCATTCCTCGATGCTAGCTTGGTTTCTCTAAGCCGTAAGAGATGGTCAGGGCTCCAACGTCAAGAACTGCGCTGTGATACACAACGGCAGCGACAGCTTTCTTATAATCAGGTGAGGGGGTAGACATCCTGCCAGCAATAATATAGCTATTATAGTTAATATATCATAACTTCAATAGAAACCCTGTAACTTGCAAACACCAGTCTAGACCTTTCTAAGCGCGCACCTCAGCTTTAATACCCAATATTATCCCAAACTCAAGGTATTGCCTAATGAAGATCCGTGTCTGATCTTTAAAAAAATTGACTTCAATCAAGTGTTCCATCGTGAGGGTGAAGTCCTTGATAAACTTACATGCACCATCAGAGTCATAGTTTCTCACCTGGAGAAGAGTGCAACTTCATAACCGACAACACCTCACCGAAAAGGAATTTGACTCCCAAAAGTCTCGTTTCTGCAAAAATGCTTTAAGTGAGCGCCACATCAAGCACAGCCTGTGGATCATCGCGCAGAGATATACAGCCATTCCCTGACTTGTAATAGACAAACTGAGTGCCTGGGTAATCCTCCCCTTAAAAAACAGGAGCTCATTGATCCGCTAGACTAATATTCACCTATGGTAATAGGGGTGTCGAACTGCTATGATTTTGTTTTTCATCTCATGGATTTTACTGGCAATTTGCATATCAAGCCTGATTTGGGTATAAATCTGGAGGAAGACCATTTACAGACGTATCTTAATGTCAATAATGGCGGAGGTCTTAGAAGAATTGCCTGGGGATACTTCAAACTCAGCTATTGAGGCAAGCCCATACCCAAGCAAAGGCAGCTCTGTAGAGCTCTATCGTAGTTGGTTGGCTGGTTAGGCAGTGGAAACAGCAAAAAACTGATCTGGAGGCAGCTAACTCATGACAATGTCAGCAATATGGATCCGGATGAGGTGACTGCTGCTTCCTTAGAATATACCGCAAGGATGGGCGGGAGCATGGGCGCCGGGCTCAATCAAATGGCAACGTCACCATACACAGGTCTCGTCAAGAGATTCTTTCCCATGGGTGATCACGCTGCCCTAAAAATTAATCTCAATAATAACCCTCTACTGCAGCACGCTCTGTGAGTTCTTTCAGGAGAAGTATATCATCATTTTGGTTCAGGTATAGCTCCGTTGACCTTGATGTTAATCACCGTTGATTTAACTCTTCCAGCTTGGTCTGTTCAACGTGATCATCGTTTTGTTGAAAAAAATTAACTCAAATGAACCTGATTTGCCTATTGAAGATGCAGGTTCGAAAAATACGATGGAGGAACCGCCAGTCAACGTAAAACAAAAAACGAGAGAGTTATTAAGGCTGGAAAAGTATCGGCTGCTACGCGAAAAGAAAAGCAGTGTCGAGAAAACGAAAGAAAAGCAGTGCTCCTCGAGACACTATAAAAACAGAAACTGTAGATCATCGCCGCTGCTGCAAAAAATGCAGGTGATGAGGATAAGAAACAAGAACAACCGAAACAAAAGCAGAATGCTGGTGCAAAGCTAGTAAGAGGAAGAAGAAGCAGCACGCCGAAGTCGTAGGACTCATTGCAGAACCTAGCTATACCATGCTCGCCATCGGAGCTTCAGCTCTCTTCTTAAGCGTGCAGACTAGAAATCATCAGAAAAAAAGAAACCACCCTCGCACCGAAGTCCATTTCCCTTAGCTCTTGACTTAGTTATCGGCCCCAGCCCAGATCTTACCACCAACAGCGACATACAATGTGGAACAAGCGCGATGAGGTAGCGATCAGTATATATGTCAACTAAAAAAAGTGATACCGTCAAGATTATCAGCTGCAACTCCATAATTGATGGCGGTGCTTATACCTTCCTAGAGGGAGGCCACTTCCGCAAAAGATTGGGTGTATAGAGTGTGATAAAAATCACACTCTATACTCCCAATCTTGTGCGGCATAAGAGGATATGTATCGCTGTTCGATGATGATGAGCAAACTCGATAGGATACCGCATGTTGCGCCGACAAACGCGAGCGCAATCCCAGAGATTGAGCAAATTCCAGACGTTGCAAGACTATCAGCAACGACACCGGTCAGCAGACCAGTCTTATCAGAGATAGCGACCCATATGTTAGCCTTTTGGTGGTGTTCTTTCTCTTTTTTGAAAGTAATCGGTAAACTTCAGCGAGCTTCTATGTTTTATTCTCTGGATAAATGAAATATAGAAGCTCGCTGAAGATCAAGGATGGTGCGGATGGTGTAATGAAATGTACGCTCAATAGGTTGGACAACGTCAGGTATAGCCTCTCTCCGGACATTTTATGTTAGATTTATTGATGCATTTCTTCTCCAAGTAGATCAGTGGTCCCTTACATTATATCATCCGAGTCATGAGAAAGAATTAGGTGCACCTGCAGCAGTCCGCACACTAGCCCTACCAATAATTACCTCACCATACTCGAAGATACGACTGTTCAAAGCTTTAACATCGCCTTCGGGAAACATGAGGTTTCTTGTCTCATGTGGTCCTGCTGCTTCTAAAGATTTCAGGATAGACCTAGACCTTCAGGATAGACCTGAGTTTCCAGGATAGACCTAGCAAGGTTCTAGATGTTGCCGTTTTCGATAAAATTACCCCCTTTCTATCATGGGACTTCATTGGTAAACCTTGACGGCGGAAAATGAGGCTTGACACTTGTATAGAAGATATAAACTTCAAGTTTTATGAACCAGATAATACTCCTGTTTTCATATTGAAACTTTTGTTTGTGTTCGAAACGTACGAGCTTTAGGGTCTCTCGACGACGGACAAAAGTATTTTAGTTGGCTCAGTGTGCGACGTACTAAGCAGCTAGACCCAGTAAGACAGCAATCGAACCACTCATGGTTAAGGCATTGAATTCTGCCTGGTGTTCATCTGATGACTTACCTGCGGGTAGCACGATGTCTGGCTTTTTCATATCGGTATAGGTTTTTTATGTCTGGCTTTTTCACATCGGTATAGTTTTTTTATGTCTGGCTTTTTCACATCACACATTTTTTATGTCTGGCTTTTTCACATCGGTATAGTTTTTTTATCCTCTGTCTGAAGTGTTAACGAGTCTATGGACTTGTCAATTGACTTTTTCTTCACCTCATTGATGCCCGTTAGGGTTGCCCGTCAAACCTTTCGCAAGGTGCTCGTTAGCCACGTACTCTAGGACCAAGAGCGTTGACTAATATAAGAGCATAAGGTTTTCCAAACAAGAGATCTCATACCCTAACCGCCAGGTTTACCTCTGTTAACCTAAAATGCCTAACCGAATGCTCTATGCTGAGCTAGGGCTAGCTATATATTAGTGGGGTTTTTTAAGATTATCTTAGCTCACCCTACCTCAGAGGTTAGACGTTTTTTTACCAGTGATCTAAAACCGACAGTGTACGAAAACCCGCTTTATAGATCTGTGGGTTTATCTAAAACCGGTCTTTTACATGTACTTGTTTTTAACTTTTCTTCTTCCCGTTTTATCATTTACTTACGTGATAGATTGAAGAACCATTGGGTATAAGTCTTCTCCCGGTCGTTGTATTTAACTTTTCTTCTTGCTGCTTTATCGTTTATTAATGTAAGAGGTTAAATAAGTCTCCGTGTGTACGTCTTTTCTCAGTTGCTGTTTTTAAATTAATTCTTTTTGTTTTATCGTTCATTTATATGAAGAGTTGACGAGTAAACTTGTTTGCGTTTTTTCCGATCGTTGTTTTTAATCTCCCTCCTCACAATCCTAATCAAATAAATATGGAAAATTGATGAACTTTTTTGAGATATTTTGATAAATTTTGAAAACATTGGTGGAAAATCATAAAAGGGGATAGGGGAGAAAAGGATAAGATATGAATGACCAGAAAATATTTAAATTTTACTTTAAGTATAGTTTTTTGAGCTTTTTAAAATGAATTTCGGGAAGAGAAAAAGGAGAAAAAAAGTAGAGAAGGAAAATAAATAAATAAATAAATAAAGAGAGAATATTTTTTAGGTGACATTTAATTACATATTATTATGTGCATTAGTAAGAAACAAAAGAAAATACTTGATTTAAACATTTGAGAATACTTAGTAAGGCAAGAAAGACCATTAGTGCGTATTGTGAAGGGGGAGAATTAAGTTAAAAAAAAACAATGATAAAAAAAACCTACCGAAGATGACTTGTCAACACTTCGTATAAACAAAGTATAAAGCGAAAAGAATTAAGTTAAAAACAACAGCTGTGAAAATACCAACACGGAGACTCATTTAACTTTCCATATAAATAAATGATTAAGCAAAAAGAAGAAAAGTTAAAAACAGCGACCGGAGAAGACGTACACACGGTGATTTATCAATCTGGAAAGAAGAATAGTTAAATAAAAAGAAACAAGTGCGAAAAGACGAAAACACGAAAACTCATAAACGATATAACGGAAAGAAGAAAAGTTTAAAAAACAGCTGGGAGAAAACATAAACACGAAGTAAATAAATGATGAATAAAGTATCGCAATGGATAACCAAAAAATATAAAAGTTTAAAAAAAAAAAGGAGTTTTACAGAGATGAGAAAGAGAGGAGGGAGATGGATAGAAAGAAGAAAACGGAGTTTTATAGCGACGTAAAAAAAAGTTTTAAGAAAAGTTTTTATGAAAAACATTAAAGAGAGAGATTTTGTTGATTGGAAAATATTTGAATAAACAAGAAGTTTTATGAGTGAATAAATAAGGAAAAGAGGTAAAGAATTAAACAGAAGTCAAAAGAAATATCAATCAAGGGAGAATAGCAAGAAGATTTTAGCCGTTTTCAATAAATAAGAGATTTTCGTATAAAAAAAGAAGAACAGAAAGAGGAATAATTTATAGAAACAGTATCGAGCACTAAAAGTAGAGTAAGAGAGTATTATTTGTATTTATGCTAATGTAATGAATAAAAGAGTGCTAGCCATTACACACTAATAGAACGTATATTGAGTTATATTGTATAATACAATATACTGAGGCCAGCAAACACAATAATTTTATAGTTAATTTTTCCGCATAATAATTCGTTTTCCTAAGTCTTCACATCGCTAAACGTTTCTTTACTTTAAAAAGTTTTTATACTTATTCAAAGATATCGATTTGCTGTTTTTCATAAGTGCACCTAACAATCCAATATTAAAAAATATTGTGCCTGAAAACATCCAAACGAAAAAATTCTAAATAATTGTTTCATCGTTCATAAGAATACACCATTCATCTTCAAAATCAGCTTTTCGCATAACGCCCCCATCTCCAAACACATTAGAGCGAAAACTACTTGAAGTTTCTTCACATAAGCAACCTGCAATCCAATTTTTAGTATTAAGTGTATCTGGATGCTCCCTTCCTAAAACTACCTCTTGCATTATCTCTACATCTCTAAAGAGTTTTTCAGCTTTATTATATTGTTGTTTTTTATATAAGCAACATGCAATCCAGAACCTGGTATTTAATGTATCTGCATGTTTTTCTCCTAAAATTTCTTTTTCCGTCACCTCCACATCTCTAAACAACATTTCAGCCTTATTATACTGCTGCTTTCCATCTAAACACCTAGCAATCCAGTATTTAGCATTTAGAGTATCTGCATGTTTTATTCCCAAAACAACTTTACGCTGTTTTTCTACATCACTAAACATTTTCTGAGCTCTATCAAATAGCTGTTTTTCATGTAAACACCTAGCAATCCAGTATTTAGTACATATTGTATCTGCATGTTTCTCTCCTAAAACTTCATTTTGTAAGTGTTCTACATCTCTAAACAATTTTTCAGCGTTATCATATTGTTGTTTTCTATATAAGCACCTAGCAATCCAGTACTTAGAGTTTAATGTATTAACATGTTTTTCTCCAAAAAATTCTTTTTGCTTATTTTCTACATGTATAAAGAGGAGTTCCGCATTATCATCTTGATGCTTTCCATATAAGCACCTAGCAATCCAGTATTGAGTTTTAAGTGTATCTGCATGATTCTTCGCCAAAACCTCTTTACGGGAATTCTCAACATCTCTAAAACAAATTTCAGCAAACTCAAGTTCTTGTTTTTCATATATGCACCTATTAACCCAGTATTTAGTCTTTATAGTATCTACATGTCTCTGTCCTAAAACAATTTTTCTCAAATATTCTGCGTATCGAAGGAGAGGTTCAGCATTATAATATTTTTGTTTTTTTTTATGATAGCACCGAGCAATCATATATTTAGTATTTAATGTAATCATATATTTAGTATCTGCATGTCTCTTTAGAGCAATCATATATTTAGTATCTGCATGTCTCTCTCCTAAAACCACATTTTGCATTTGTTCTATTTCTACAAAAAGAATTTCAGCACTATGATACAGTCGCTTTTTGTGCAAGCACCTAGCAATCCAGAATTTAGTATTTAAAGTATCTGCATGTAATTCTCCTAAAACTTCTTTTCGCTTAATTTCTACATCTCTAAACAGTTTTTCGGCCTCATCATATTGCTGTTTACTACATAAACACCGAGCAATCCAGTGTTTAGTAGTTAGCGTATCTGCATGCTTCTCTAATAAAACAAACTTTTGTATTTGTTCTACATGTCTAAACAGTTTTTCCGCGTTATCATATTGCTGTTTTCTATGTAAACACCGAGCTATCCAGTATTTAGAACATAAAGTATCTTCATGATTCGCTCCTAAAACCTCTTTTTGCTTACATTCAATATCACTAAAGATCACTTCAGCTTCATGAATTTGTAGTTTTCCATATAAGCACCTAGCAATCCAGTACGTAGTATTTAGTGTATCCGCATGTTTCTCCCCTAAGGCTTCTTCTTGCATACTTTTTACAACTCTAAACAATCCTTCAGCATAATCATATTGTTGTTTTCCATGTAAGAACCAAGCAATCCAGCATTTAGTATCTACTGTATCTGCATGTTTATCTCCTAAAACTTCTTCTTGAATTATTTCAACATCTCTAAATAGCTTTTTAGCTTTATCATACTGGTGTTTTTCATATAAGCAACATGCGACCCAGTATCTTGTATTTAGTGTATCTGCATGTTTCTCTCCTAAAACATTTATTTGATTAAATTCTATTTCCTTAAAGAATCTTTCTGACTTATCATATTGTTGTTTTTCATATAAGCACCTAGCAATCCAGTAATTTGAATTAAGCGTATCTGCATGTTTCATTCCTAAAACTTGGTACTGCATAAATTCCACATCTCTTAACAGTTTTTCTGCATTATTATATTGCTGTTTTCTATATAAACATCTTGCAATCCAGTATTTAGTATTTAGTGTATCTGCATGCTTTACTCCTAAAGTTTCTATTTGCTTACCTTCTACATCCCTAAAGAGTACTTCAGCATATTCAATTTGTTGTTTTCCATGTAAGCACCTAGCAATCCAGTATTTTGTATTTAATGTGTCTGCATGCTTTTCTCCTAAAGTTTCTATTTGCTTACTTTCTACATCCCTAAAGAGTATTTCAGCATATTCAATTTGTTGTTTTCCATGTAAGCACCTAGCAATCCAGTATTTTGTATTTAATGTGTCTGCATGCTTCACTCCTAAAGTTTCTATTTGCTTACCTTCTACATCCCTAAAGAGTACTTCAGCATATTCAATTTGTTGTTTTCCATGTAAGCACCTAGCAATCCAGTATTTTGTATTTAATGTATCAACGTGTTTCTCACCAAAAACAACTTCTTGCTGATTTTTTACCTTTCTAAACAAATTCTCGGCGTTATCATATTGCTGTTTTCCATATAAACACCGAGCAAGCCAGTAATTAGGATTTAGTTTACCGAGTTTTAAAACTTCTCTTTGCTTTCTATCAAAATCTCTAAATATTTTTCCAGCATCATGATACTGTTGATATTCACATAAGCAGCTAGTAAACCACTGGTCAGCTTTAAGTGTATCTGGAGGAATTTTTCCATTAACTTCATTTTGTTTAATTTCTGCATCTCTAAACAGTTGTTCAGCATTATAATATTGTTGCTTCTCATTTAAGAATTTAGCAATCCAGCTTTTAGTACGAAGTGTATCTGCATGTTTCTCTCCCAAAACTTCTATTTGCCTTTTTTCTACATCTCTTAACATTTTTTCAGCGTCATCATATTGCTGTTTTCTATGTAAACATCTAGCAATCCAAAATTTAGTATTTAGTGTATCTGCATGTTTCTCACCTAAAACCTCATTTCGCTTATCTTCAACATTTCTAAAGAGACATTCAGCATCATGAATTTGTGTTTTTTCATATAACCACCTTGTATTCCAGTATTTACTAATTAGTGTATTAACATGTTTTTCTCCTAAAACTTCCTCTTGCATATTTCTTACGTGTCTTATTAGTTCTTCAGCATTATCATATTGGTAATCTCCACGTAAGCACCAAGCAATCAAGTACTTAGTATTTAGTGTATCTGGGTGTTTTTCTCCTAAAATTTCCTTTTGCATAATTTCTGCATCCCTAAACAGTTTTTCAGCCCAACGAAACTGTCTTTTTCCATGTAAGCACTTAGCTATCCAGATTTTAGCATTTATTGTATCTACATGTTTTTCTCCTAAAATTTCTCTCAGATTTTTTTCTACATCTTTAAATAGTCCTTCAGCGTTATGATAATTTTTTTTTTTATGTAAGCACTTAGCAATCCAGTATTTAGAACGTAGCGTGTCTACATGCTTCTCTCCTAAAACAATCTGTTGCGTAGACTCTACGTTTCTAAAGAGCATTTCAGCTTTTTCACACTGTTGTTTTTCATATAAACAACATGCAATCCAATACCTGGTAATTTGTAAATCTGCATGTTTATCTCCTAAATCCTCTATTTCCAAAATGTCCTTATCTCCAAACTGTTGTTCAGCATTATTATATTGTTGCTTATTATGTAAGAACTGAGCCCTCAAATAGTTATAGTTAAGTGATTCTGCATTTTTCTCTATTAAAACATCTTTTTGCTGACTTTCTATATCTCTTAAAAGAAGTTCAGCAGGATCAAACTGATGCTTTCCATAAAAGCATCTCGCAATCCAGTATTTTGCTTTTAGTATATCTGGATGCTTCACTCCTAACACGTCTTCTTGCATACTAATTACAACTCTAAATAGCCCTTCGGCATTATCAAAATGCTGTTTTCCATATAAACATCTAGCAATCCAGAATTTTGAATTAATTGTATCTATATGTTTCTTTCCTAAAACTTCTTTCCGCTTGTTTCTAACATCCCTGAAAAGAATCTCAGCATCATCAAACTGTTGTTTTCCATGTAAGCACCTAGCAATCCAGTGTTTAGTATTTATTGTATCTGCATGTTTCTCTCCTAAAACATCTTTCTGCATAGTTTCTGTATCTCTAAACAGTGTTTCAGCTTGGTGATATTGTTCTTTTTCATTTAAGCATCTAGCAAGCCAGTATGTAGCACTAAATGTATCAGCATGTTTCTCACCTAAAATTTCTTTTCGCTTAGTTTCTACATATCTAAACAAATTTTCAGCAACATCATATTGGTGTTTTCTATGTAAGCACCTAGCAATCCAGTATTTAGTATTTAGTGTATGTAAATGTTTCTCTCCTAAAACTACTTTTTGATTATTTTCTACATCTCTGAATAGTTTTTCAGAATTATGATATTGTTCTTTTTCATATAAGCATCTAGCAATCCAGTATTTAGTATTAAGTGATTCTGTATGTTTTTCTCCGATTACTTCTTTTTGCTTATTTTCCACATCTTTAAACAGCTTTTCAGCGTTATCATATTGGTGTTTTTTATATAAGCACCTACCAATCCAGTTATTAGTATTTAGTGTTGCTGCATGCTTGTCTCCTAAAAGATCTTTTTGCATATATTCTACATCTTTAAACAGTTTTTCAGCATTATTATATTGTTGTTTTTCATACAAGCACCTAGCAATCCAGTATGTAGTACTTATTGTATCTGCATGTTTCTCTCCTAAAACATCTTTTTGTATAGCTTCTACATCTGTAAACAGTTTTTCAGATTCATCATATTGTTTTTTTTTATGTAAGCACCTTGCAATCCAGTGTATAGAATTTATTGTATCTAAATGTTTCTCCCCTAAAACAACTTTTTGCATTGTTTCTACACCTCTAAACAGTTTTTCTGCATTTTCATACTGTTTTTTTTTAAGTAAGCACCTAGCAACCCAGTTCATAGTAATTAGTGTATCGGAATGTTTCTCACCTAATAGTTCTTTTTGCTCACTTTCAACAGCTTTAAAAAGTGTTTCAGCATTATGATAATGATGACTTTCATATTTGCACCTGGCAATCCAGAATTTAGAACTTAATGTATGCGCATGTTTTTCTCCTAAAAATACTTTTTGCATATTTTCTACATCTGTAAACAGACATTCAGAATAATCATATTGTTGCTTTTCATATATGCACCTAGCAAACCAGTATTTAGTACATAGAGTATCAGCATGAGTCTCTCCTAAAACTTTTTTTTGCATGCTCTCTACATGTTCAAGCAGTTTTTCAGCGTTATCATATTGCTGTTTTATATGTAAGCACCTAGCAATCCAGTAATTAGTTTTTAGTGTATGAATATGTTTCTCTCCTAAAGTATCATTTTGCTTAACTTCAACATCTCTGAAGAGGACTTCAGCATGATTATTTTGCTGTTTTCCATGTAAGCACCTTGCAATCCAGAATTTAGTATTTAGTGTATCTCTGTGCTTTTCTCCTAAAACTTCAATTTGCATAACTTCTACATCTCTAAAGAGATCACCAGCATTATCATATTGTAGTTTTTCACATAGGCACCTAGCAATCCAGAATTTAACTTTAAGTGTATCTGGATGTTTAACACCAAAACATTGTTCTCGATTTAATTCTACATCTCTAAAGAGAGTTTCAGCATTATCATATTGTTGTTTTCCATAAAAGCACCTAGCGATCCAGCATTTACTATTAAGTGTTTCAGCATGTTTCTCTCCTAAAGTTATTTCTTGCAAACTTTTTACAAATCTAAAAAGTCCTTCAGCACTATCATATTGCTGTTTTCCATGTAAGCACCTAGCAACCCAAAATTGTGTGTTTTGTCTATCTGCATAAATATGTCCTAAAACTGCAATCCTCTTATTTTCAACATCTCTAAACAGATTTTCAGCGTTACAATATTGGTGCAACTTATATAAGCATCTAGCAATCCAGTAATTAGTATTTAAAGTTTCTTCATGTGTCTCTCCAAAGACTGCTTTTTGCATACTTGCTACATCTCGAAGTGTATTTTCAGCGTTACTATACTGTTGCTTTTTATGCAAGCACCTAGCAATCCAGTACTTCGTACTAAGTGAATCTTTATGTTTCTCTCCCAAAATTTCATTTTGCATGGTTTCTACATCTCTAAGCAGTTTTTCGCCATCATCATATTGTTGTTTTTCATAAAAGCATCTAGCTATCCAGTAGTTAGTGCAGCATAGATCTGCATGTTTCTCTCCTAAACATTCTTTTTGCATGATTTCTACATAACTAAACAGTTTCTCAGCATTATCATATTGTTGTTTTTCATACAAGCACCTAGCAATCCAGTAGTTAGTATTTACTGTATCTGCATGTTTCTCTCCTAGAATATCTTTTTGCTTAGTTTTTACATCTTCAAATAGTATTTCAGCATTATGATATTGTTTTTTATTATGTAAGCACCTAGCAATCCAGTAATTAGTTTTTAGCGTGTCTGAATGTTTCTCTCCTAAAACTTTTTTTCGCTTTCTTTCTATATCTCTAAACAATATTTCAGCATTATGGTAATTCCGTTTTTCATATTTGCACCTGGCAATCCAGTGTTTAGTACTAAGTGTATCTGCATGACTTTCTCCTACAATTTCTTTTTGCTTAGTTTTTACATCTTTAAACAGTCTTTCACTGTCATCATATTGCTGTTTTTCATGTAAGCACCTAGCAATCCAGTATTTTGTGCAAAGAGTATCTGCATGTTTTTCTCCTAAAAGTTCTTTTTGTATATTTTCTAAATCTATAAATATTTTTTCAGCTTCATCAATTTTTCGGTTTCTAAATAAACACCTAGCAATCCAGAATTTAGTATTTAAAGTATCTGCATGTTCCTTTCCTAAAACCTTCCTTTGTCTATTTTCTACATCTTTAAAAAAATTTTCAGCTTTTTGGTTTTGTTTTTTTCCATACAAGCATCTAGCAACCCAGTATTTTGTACTTATAGCATCTTTATGCTTCTCCCCAAAACCTTTTAGTTTTTTTTCAAATTCTTTAAAAGCTATTTCAGCATTATCATATTGTTGCTTTTCGTATAAGCACCTAGCTATCCAGTATTTGGTAATTTGTAATTTTGGATGTTTCTCTCCTAAAACTTCTTTTTGCAAAATTTCTACATCTCTAAACTGTTGTTCTGCATGATCATATTGGTGCCTTTCATGTAAGCACCTTGCAATCCAATATTTAGATCTTATTGTATATTCATGCATCTCCCCTAAAACATCTTTTTGCATAATTTGTACATCTTTAAACAGTTCTTCTGCGTTCTCATGTTGTTGTTTTCTATGTAAGCACTTTGCAATCCAGTATCTCGTATTTAGGGTATCGGTATGCTCAGCTCCAAAAAATTCTATCTGCTTACTCTCTATTTCTCTAAAAAGTGTTTCAGCATTATCATTTTGATTTTTTCCGTATAAGCATCTGGCAATCCAGTATTTAGTACTTATTGTTATGGTGTGATTCTCTCCTAAAACTTCTAATTGCTTACTTTCTACATCTCTAAAGAGAGTTTCAGCATTATCTAATTGTTGTTTTCCATGTAAGCATCTAGCAATCCAGAACTTTGTATTTAGTGTAAGAACATGTTTCTCTCCTAAGGTTTCTTCTTGAATATTTTTAACAAATCTAAATAGTCCTTCAGCATTATTATATTGTTGCTTTCCATGTAAGCATCTTGCAACCCAGTATTGTGTGCTTTGTCTGTCTTCATTAGTCTTTTCTAAATCTTCTATGTCTGTTTTATCTACATCTTTAAACACTTTTTCAGCATTATCATATTGTTTTTTTTCATGTAGACACCTAGCAATCCAGTATTTAGTATTTAGTGTCTCTGCATGTTTCTTTCCTAAAAAATCTTTTCGCATATTTTCTACGTCTCTGAACAGATATTCAGCGTTATCATACTGTTCTTTCCCATATAAACACCTAGCAGTCCAGTATTTAGTATTTAGTGTATCTGCATGCTTCTCTCCTAATTCTTCTATTTGGATGTTTCCTACATTTCTTAACAGTTTTTCAGCATTATCATATTCTTGTTTTCCATATAAGCACCTTGCAATCCAGTATTTAGCGCATAGTGAATCAGCGTGTTTTTCTCCTAAGATTTCTTTACGCATATTTTCTACATCTCTAAATAGTTTTTCAGCATTATCATATTGTTGTTTTCCATAAAAGCACATAGCAATCCAGTACCTTGTACTTATAGTATCAGTATTTTGGTTTCCTAAAACTTCTTTTTGTATATTTTCAACATCTGTAAATATCATTTTGGCGTTATCATACTGTTTTTGTCTACATGAGCACCTGGCAATCCAGTGTGTAGTATTTAGTGTATCTGGGTGTTTCTCTCCAAAAATCTGTTTTTGCTTATTTTCTACATCTCTAAATAATTTTTCAGCATTATGATAATGCTGCTGTTCATATTTGCACCTAGCAATCCAGTACTTTGTATTCAATGTATCTGGATGCTTTTCTCCCATAACTTCTTTTAGTTTAGTTTCTGCATCTCTAAACAGCCGTTCAGCATCATCATATTGTTGTTTTTCATGTAAGCACGTTGCAATGCAGCATTTAGTTTTTAGAGTACTTGCATGTTTTTCTCCTAAAACTTCTTTCTGTTGCTTTTCTACATGTGTAAACAACTTTTCAGCATTATCAAATTGTTGTGTTTTAAGTAAGCAATAAGCAATCCAGTATTTTGTGTTAAGAGTATCTGCATGTTTTTCACCTAAAATTTCTTTTCGCTGTTTTTCAACATCTCTAAACAGATTTTCAGCGTTTTCATAATGCTTGTGCTCATACTTACATCTAGCAACCCAGTAAATAGTACTTAGTGTGTCTGGATGTCTTTCTCCAAGAGCTTCTTTTTGCTTTGTTTCTACATCGATAAACACTTTTTCAGCCATATCATATTGTTGATTTTCATGTAAGCACTTTGCAATCCAATATTTAGTATGTAGTGCATCTTTATGTTTTTCTCCTAAAAAATCTTTTTGTAGATTTTCTACATGCCTTAACAGTTTTCCAGCATTATCAAATTGTTGTTTTCCATATAAGCATCTAGCAATCCAGTATTTTGTATTCAGTGTATCTTCATGTTTTTCTCCTAAAACATCATTTTGCATTTTTTCTACATCTTTAAAGAGAGTTTCAGCATTATCATAATTCTGTATTCCATGTAGGCATCTAGCAATCCAGTACTTAGTATTTAGTTTGTTAGTATTTTTTATTTCTGAATCATTTTTTTCCATATTTTCTATATCTTTAAACAATATTTCAGCCTCGTTATATTGATGTTTTCCATGTAAGCATCTAGCAATCCAATATTGTGTGTTTTTTCTATCTGCATTGATATGTCCTAAAACTGATATTCGCTTATTTTCTACATCTCTAAATAGTTTTTCAGCATTATGATATTTTTCTTTTTCATATAAGCATCTAGCAATCCAGTATTTTGTATTAAGTGTTTCTGTATGTCTTTCTCCGATAACTTCTCTTTGCATAACTTCTACATCTCTGAACACTTTTTCTGCGTTATCGTATTGTTGTTTATCATGCAAGCACCTAGCAATCCAGTGTTTTGTATATATCGTATCTGCATTTTTTTCTCCTAAAACCTCTTTTTGCATATTTTCTACTATTTTAAACAGTTTTTCAGCGTTATCATGTTGCTGTTTTCCATGAAAGCATCTAGCAATCCAGTGTTTACTTTTAAGTGTATCTGGATGTTTCTCTCCTAAAAGTTCTTTTTGCATATTTTCTACATCACTTAAAAGTTTTTCAGCGTTATTATGCTGTTGTTTTCCTTGTAAGCACCTCGCAATCCAGAATTTAGTATTTAGTGTGTCTGCATGTTTCTCTCCATATATTTCTTTTAGAATATTTTTTATATCTCTAAACATTTTTTCAGCATTATCTTTTTGTTGTTTTCCATATAAACTTCTAGCAATCCAGTATTTTGTTGTTAAAACATAGGTATGTTTTTCACCTAAAACTTCTCTTTGCTTTTTTTCTACTTCTTTAAATAATTTTTCAGCGTTTTGATATTGTTGTTTTTTATGTAAGCACCTGGCAATCCAATACATTGTATTCAATCTGTCTGCATGGTTTTCGCCTAAACCTTCTTTTTGCTTTTTTTCAACTTCTCTGAAAAGTTTTTTTGCGTCATCATACTGTTGTTTTTCAAAGAACTCTATTGCACTTTTGAGGTTTTGAGTGTTTACATTAAATTTTATTCCCTTATTTAAATCTATTAATGGGTATGAAACTGAAAAAGATGTGTTATTTGCGGATGTTACATATCTTTGGTATGATATGAAATCAGTATTTATTCCTGCTTCTATTAGTTTGTCGTTAAAATGTTTCTTTTTCAAATCTTGAGTAGCAGCATTTTCGTATTTTGCCTCCATAATCCATCTTCTTTGATTTTCTATTGCTTCTTTCAAATCCTCTTTAATTGAAATCTGTGCTTCGAAGAAGCATTCAAAGAAAAGTTCGCGATCATTGTATTCTATTAAAAAGAACAATTTCTTTTTTTGCTGAACGTTTATTAGTTTTGAAAATTATTTTTATTGTCAAAAAAAAAGCAATAGAAAAATAAATAACCTTTTAATAATCAGAGTGCAAAAATGACTAGCATTTTAATAATAAGAGTGCGAAAATGACTAACATTTTAATAGTAAGAGTGCAAAAAGAAATCGCGAAATACTTTCCTTTTAAACGTTAGTTACTCAAAATTGACTTGACAGACTTTTCTAATTTTTTTAGCCGATGAAAGCTCACTAAATTTTTTAAGACATTTTTTACATACTTACTTGGACGCTTAGTGAGAACTGAACTTTTTTGTGAGTTCTTGTCATCATCTTCTGGATTTTGCTTTGAATATATATATTTTTTTTGATGTTGCGATCCACTTTTTCATAAAATCTTCTTCACCTAAAGTTAACTCCTTTCTTTTCTGAAGGATTATTTTTATAATTTCTTTTTTAACACTCTTCTTCGGACAATATCGAGAACACGCTTTCTTAGATGTCAATTTGAGTCTCTAGAATAATTTTGTTCATATCATTCTAGAGACTCCTAGGAGTAGTGGATTGTAGCCATAAAAAGCCAAAGTATTGTGAGCATATCATGTTGATTAATGAATGACAAAAGGGATTTCTTAATGTATTCTTCTCAATGCAAATCTGAGCTATAAGTCTTAGGAGTAATATATGAATCACTTTTTAAACCACAGGAGCAGGTTGCTTGCCCTGTAAGGATCTTGGTAGAAAATTTTATAATTTGAATACTCTTGAATTTGTTGGTGACGTTTCTATCGTTTGGCTGATAAAAATATTGCTGGCTTGGCATTAAGAAAAGTCCTTTTCTCCATTAGTTGTCGTCTTCAATTATACACAACTATTCTCGGCATAAAAGTTTATATAGCTTTTGTAAACAAAAAATTTCTTTGATTTCTCGATCAATGCATAGCTCTCAAGTTTTCTTTTATGATATGCGTTATATTATTCAGATTTAGATAAAAATTTTCTTACCAAAGCTTGGTTGCTTTTAAATTTTCTGGCGAGATCTATCTGCGAGTGACATTTATTTACCTTTCTACTGCGATAAATCTTTTCTTTTTTCCACTTCCTGCTTTTTTTTCAATAATTTGATCTTCTTTATATTGCCGCAAAATAAATCCAACTGAAGATCGAAGAACACCAAACATTTTTGGGGGAATTTGAAGAAAAATTTCCCAACTTTTTTTCAATTCAATGTTTGTTTACTCATTTTAAACCTGTAACTATGATAACCAATATTTAATACCAATACAATCAAACAGCAGCACATTAGCTTCCTTCTGTAAAAAAACTAGAAAAATCTCTTAAGTAGCTGTTGAGTAATATACTTTTAAAGGGTGCTGAATTTCAATTTGTTGGTCCAATTTTTGCTGCAAAAAGTCGAGCGAGTTGTTTTTAATACATGCGAAAGAGAAATTTTTGTTTTTGTTATCATAGACTAACACAATTAAACGAAATAATGAAGTGGTTTAAGAAAAAACGACATTCAGATTTAAATATCGCTATTTTAAAATTTAGAAAATATGCCCGGTAACTAACTTTAAAGAAAACCTTTAACTCTGGTCGAAGGAGACTTTGTTGAAATTTTATTTTCAATAGTAAGTTAAACGTGTTTGAACGAAAGACAACTTCTATGGTCAACTTTGAAATTAGAATGCGAAGAACCTGCACGAAAAAATTTTTGATAGTTATTTTATAGGAAAAGTTTGATGACGAGGTTACATGAGTTTATTCACTTGGATTTGCATTAATCTAGATTTTTTACACCATAGCGTTAAGCGTATAAAATGGCTGCACTTTGATGTTATTCACATTAAACAAATTTGTTTATTTGGAAACAGATGGAGTATCGGTACCAATTTATAAAAATTTCAAATCAAAGTAGAAAAAAAGAAGAACAAACCCTAATCAAAAGACAAAAATAAATGGTGCAGAAATGTCACTGGAACTCCTATTACAACAAGGTGATCACTATGTTGTGCATGAAAAGAATGAAGGATAAAACAACCTCTACACATTCAATTTAGGTGAACCAATATAACTTCAATCCAAGTTTTTATCTATTTTTTAGTTCATCTTTTGAATCAATTTTCCATGCTGTTGAAATAAAAGTAACTTGCTCACCCATAAGTTAAGTTAAAAAAGAACTTTAAAAGCAATCTTTTTTAAAAAGAAAATACTCAACTTTCCCATCCTCGTTGTTTTTCCTCAAAATTACAAACCAATTTTATAAACTTTACTCATAAAAGTGAATGGAATTTATCATAGTTAATGTTTTATTTTAGAAGTAGCTAGCTAAATATATACAAAATGAAGTTTGAATATTAAAGAAAGAATGTCTTACCACAGATGTCTCTGAGCCAAGATATCTGTTGGTGTAATGGTTCCTTTAACTCGCAAATTAAACTCATGAAGCTTTTCTCGTTACGGTGCAAAAAACCGCTAATGAAGGGCAAGCAGGGGCGCAATCTTTTGTTATTAATAATGTCATGAGATTTAACGTTGAATAATAGATGGACAGAGGCGCAAAACTTCATAAGAACGAAATGAACAAAGTGATATTGATGACTTACCACTGATTTTTTTATAAAACCAAGCGGTTCAAAACCGTTTTCATCTAAAACAAACCCAAGCTCACTTTGTAAAACATTCACTTTTCCTGAACTCAGAAGAGTGAAGGCCACTTTGCAGACATTTAAAATATGCTGCTGATTTATTTGCATAACCCGCCGAAATGGTTCACCATCTTTGCAGTTTTGTCGCAGAAAGTGTAGAAAAATCAGCGAGTGTAGCTCAGTCATAGTTTTAACAGACTGAATGTTAAAAATTAGTAGTGTTGAAGAAGCTGCTTTCAAATAAAGTGATACAGAGAGCAAAGCTGCCTCATTGCAAGATAATTTTGAAAGGTTTTCTATGTCAGTTCTTAAAGTTTTACTCTGCAATTGATCTTCTAAGAAACTCGTTGCTCTACTGATATCAAGACCTATAACTTGCATGCTTGCTGCTTCTTTGTTATTTTTAATTGTGCTCCAGTATTTAATTGTAGCAGTGATGTTCCCACTAATAACACATCTGCAAGTTTCGGAACAAAAGACATCCCCGAGCGCTGTTATTATGGGAATAGTGTTTGAAGATTTTCTATTAATAAATTGTTCTAAGTAAACAAATTCATCTAAACCATCTAAAATAAACATTGTTGCATTAAACGAAGAAACTTCGTATCCCTTCAGAATATTTCTGTAAAACTTCTTTATGAGCTGTTTCATGTTTGAAACATTTTGAAGTCTGTTCAACTTATTGAACTGGAAATAGAAAACAAAGTTTAAATCTTTCCAATGAAATCCGTTTGACCAATGATAAAGACAATTTTGCAGAAAATTTGTTTTCCCAACACCTTTAGGTCCTGAAATCATAATCAATCGAGACCTTTTCTCAAATACCTCCTCATATTTTACAGCTTTGGAACTGTTTTGTTTATAACAATAGTATTCCCATTCGTTGAATTCATCATTAACCATCTTTAAGTCTGCTTCTTCCACTGAAGCTAACTTTAAATTACTAATGAGAAGGTTGAGATCTTTTGTTTGACTCTGCCCATGTCGATGCGTTGTCCCATAAGTGTTTAAATAATGTGCTTTCAGCTTGTCACTTGCATCTAAACAAGAAATATGTTAATTTACAGGACTGAAGTGCATTAATTTACAGGAGTTTTCGCTTTTGGTTGTGGGTTGGCACGTAATAGTTAGATTTACCAACAGCAGGGTGATGTCATTTTGACATTTTTTTCCTTCAAAAATTATCACTACCTTTAAAGCTGTTTTACATGCCGTTGTGATTTCAAAAAGGCTTTAAAAAAATAATTTTTTTTACTACTCTAAGTGCTTTATTTAAAAATTGGTTTTCATAAAAATTTTCAGTACTCATATTTTTTTTTAAATTTGACTAATTTTAAGCTTTACTATTCCCAACTTAATTTTTGTTTACCATGAACTTAGAGATCATAACTTTTGATGAAACCTAGGAGTCCTTAAATAGAGATTGACAGTGTATATTTTAAACTCTGTTTCTTCCTTATAAATGATTATGATTTGGAGATGGAACCCTATTGTAAAACAAGAAGATTACCTTTAAGGTCATGAGTTTTTTTGCTTCATTAAATTGTTTATGTCGTAAAACAAAACCGCTGTCAAGAAACATCTTTTTAGTTTTTTGCAAATATCATTTTTAGTTTTTTGCAAAATGTCCAAAGGATTTACTTCAATCAAGCTGTAAGAAGCTATGGGAAGAAATTTTGAAACTCATATTTGCTTCTTTTGGTAAACACAGACTTAACAGGTTTTTCGAGAGCTCACTTACGTTTGGTTTAGGAACATGCAAGCTTTTTTTGAAGCACAACTTTTTCAAGAAATGACTACAATCATATTGCAGAATAACTTGCCTTTTTAGTTTAATATAACTCTTATAAGTTAAAAGAGTTTAAAATTTAATAGCCTGGTACCTGCCATTTTAGGGCAGATTCCATATATAATTAGGCCATTGAAATTTCATCACCAGTAATTTAATATCTGAATGAACTATCTACAATAAGAAAACGTTTCGAAGATCTGTTTTTTAACAACAACTTTCCATGCACCTAGCACCTATGTTGCTAAAGCCTAAGCATTCAAATAAAAAAAAGTAGAGAGAACATACGTATAATGACATTATATTATATTAACACTCAGTTGTATTCAATTTATTTTGCTTCTTTTTATCAAATAGGATTAAGTTATTGAGAATGTGTTTCGGTTAAATACGATTTTAAATACGATATAAAAGTAACTTAGAAGATCGTGAATCTTACAATTACTTTTTAACCCTTAAACTCCGCCCTCTGGCTGATGCAGCCATTTCAAATTATTTTTCAAAGTTATGAGGTTTAACTAAACCTAATGAGCCTGAGCTTATTTGACTTTTCCTAACTTTATAATATGTTTTTAATGGCATATAACGCTGATCAGTCTACTGCTGGGTAACAGCCTGCCCCCCATCCCAAGTATAATACTTTCATTGAAACAGCCCTTGGCTGATGCAGCCTTAACTATGAAAGTTATATACTGAGTTATGTACTTTAGACTAGTTTTGAGAATATGTTTCGGTTAAATACGATTTCAAAAACGATGTAAAAGTAACTTAGAATATCGTGAATCTTACAATTACATTTTAAGTTCGTCATACATAGGTTTTTTAATTAAAAACCAATGTGCCACCAACGATTGTGGGGGGAAAAAAAAAGTCAGAATGATCCAGCAAAAAATTCGCCTATCTTATAATGAAGCACAGTCACAAAATATTCTAACGGTAATTAAAATCGAAATATCGAAATATCGAAATATCGAAATATCGAAAAATATTTCTTAGAGAGTATTCTTTAATGAATATACAGTTGTGGACAAAATAATAGTAGTGACTAGTAAAATAATTATTTTTGATAATATTTTAATTCAAGCATAAATATCAGTTAATAAGTTTATGTGTAATAGAAATGCATACATTGAATATTGAAATGGGAGTAAAAAACATTTTTAACAGTGTTCAAATTACTTTGGTGAAGTCCCGAATTTAATGCACGAACATAAACAGATTTCTTGGTTAAAATAACATACATATTGTTTCTTGTTAATGTATTTATGTTAGCTGTTTACTTATTTGATTTATTTTTAGTTAGCGTTAATTTAATAAAATATGTAAAATGATCAAAAGAAATTTATTTTATAAATAGAAATTATGGGTCGTGCAAAGCATTGTAGTGCAAAAAAAAAACATCTTATTATAGAATTAAAACAAAAAGGAAAAACACGCAACTATTCATGAGACAGTACTTCTTAGAAATGTTTTAAAAAGGAAGAATGTAGGTAAAGACAGATTATTAAAACGTACGGCTGTTGCCGATCTTTTTGTTACGGTTGTAAATGAGGCTATTTATAGTAAACAAAAAACCCGAAAAATCAGCAAGAGTTATGAAAGTTTCTCTAGAATGCTTGAAAAAACATTCCTTTAAAACGATGTCGAAATCTGATTAACTCCATACCGAATAGGTGCAAAAATGTAATGAAAAACTAGGGGCATGCGATTAAATATTAATTTTTTACAATTGCTTAACTAATTACATATCATTTTGTTGCAAACAAAATAAATTATTTGCAATATAACATTTTAAAAATTAATACAAATATTATTATCACCCACCTGTTTTTTTATACTTAATTATTGTAAGTAAAAAGCAAAAATTTAAAACTTTCTACTAATTAGTTTTATCAACTCACATCATAATTGAAAGATGGATGGATGCTGAACTAATTACGTTATGCTGAAGTATTAAAGTTTACCAGATTTTTTTAAATTTCATTTTGTACAAGAAAAAATAAATAAATAAATAAAAAAAATATAATCAAAAATTATAATACAATGTTTACAATAAACAGCCCTTGAAATGTAAATGCTAAATAGGTTATCTTATGGCTGTTACATAAATATTCAGCCTTTAAATATTTTAATACAAATATTCTATGACATTTATACGCATACATGTGAAGCAAACACCTTTTTAAATTTCCCCGTATCGTTCCCCGTATCGTTTTATATTTCCCCGTATTTTTTTTGGAAAGAAGCTTTTAGCTTTAAAAATGATCGCTTTTAAGTTTCTCGCTTAGCTGTAAGTTCATAATGTGAATAGAAATTTCATAATACTATGAAAGCTCATGATTCAGCAATAAAATTTTATACTAAATAAATCGAGAAAAATTTTTACATAGTTGTTTTACTTTTACACATTGCTTTTGAAAGCAAATCGGAAAAATTACTGCAAAATATGCGCAAATTTGCGTTATTTGCATAATAATTAAAAACTCTACATAAGGCTTTTCCTTAAAAAGTTTTTTTTTGTATGAACTTTCATGGATGATCTCATGATTTTCATTTAAAAAATGTTGCAGCATTTAACGTACATTTATCTTAGATTGATCACTATTAGCTTTTTTTTTTTTTAATATTATTTGAAGTTTGGAGATTGAACTTTGAAGCTACTGGTAAAAAAAAAAAAAAAAAATAGGTTTTTAGATTCAACTGTTTAATTAGATTTGAGAAAATTATTCGGCAAGTGCGAAAAAAATTCTTCGAAAAGTTTAATTTCAAAGAGACGAGTATTTCGAAGAGTAATCACATTTTGAAAATGACGCCTAAAAAAAACGGTTAGGAAAAACTTTTACATAAAACAGACCCGCATTAAAAAAAGTAAAATGTATAAAAGGGGGCTGTACTTACGAATCATTTGGATCTCATTCAAAATAATTGCTTTATCCATCAGCGAGAGTGATTTTTCGATCACGGACATAAAATCGAAAGGATTTCGTAAAACGAGTTTTTTAAGCAGTTCGTCCATTTTATGTTGATCACTGTTTTTGTCGAGATCGATATAATCAATAACAGCTTTTTCAAAAGCAGCATTACTGGCAAATGTTTTCCATTCCGGAAAGATGCTGTCAACCAAAATGCATTTTATTCTTGGATTCATTATGAATATGTCTAAAACAATACAAGATTTGCTACAATAAACTTTTAACCGATTGATCAGTCATTTTATAAATTTGATTTTTTATCTTTTTATTTGTACTAGTATTTTTTAAGCAGTTTAATATCATCTTTCCGTTATCGAAAACAATAAAAATGACTCCAATGAATGACGAAACGTAGAAATGATATTGCAATATATATAATATAAAATATATAACTATATATTGTTTTGATGTATTTGGCATATACAATATATAGAAAATCAATGACTAAACGGTAACTTGGTCGTTAAAATTACAATGATAGAGGCTTGTGAAGATAACAGAAGCTACTCTAACCATAGTTTTGAAAATACCAATAATAACTATAAGATGACTTTATTTTTAGCTTGGTTCTTTACAACTAGTTGTGGGAACACAGAAAATTAATGAGCACTGAATGCATCTTTTTAAGCTTGTGTTGTGAAGAAGGAAATGAGTAAAGAGGGAAATGAGTTGTTAAAACTTTTTCAAAAAGTTAGCAAGAAGCAAAACGAAGAAAGTAAAAGTATTGCTGCACATCAGTTTAAACCTTTATATTTGATATTGAGTAGATTATAAAGATTTTTGAACAAGAAATAGGTACCTACCGGCTCGCCCCTTTTCATTTTTGCTACGTACGGTTAAAAATCATTTTTTTTACGTATGGTTAAAAATCTCAAGTTCAGTCAAAAACGCTCTTTTTAAATAATTCATCAAAGGTTTATGTAACAACTTTGACAGTTATTTACATAATGTTAGCTCAATGGCACACTGATTGAGCTAATATTACTAAATCAATATTAACGCTTTAGTGGAGATATGTAAATTAAAATAAAAGAGTGATAAATAAATAGTGAATTTTTTGTAACAAGTTGAAGAGTAAAACAAGTTAAATATTTGTTATTTGATATTTTCTTTTCATTTTTATGAGACCATCAACTAAAAATGACACAAATTTCTTTGCGACCATTTCTTTAACTCCCTTTTTGATAATTTTGCAGATCTAGTACTTGCTACCCTATGAGCAAAATGAGCTCTCGCGGAGCTCTTAGAGCTCTACAATAAACTCCGCTTGGAGAGTAGATTGAAGAGTAAATTTTATTATGTACATATATTATGTATTATATTGATTCAATTTCACTTTTTATATGAAAATTATGTTCCCTATGCTATAGTTTGTCTTTTCAAGGAATGTATAATATTTTTCAAGTACATAATGTTACTTTCAGTTTATTCATTTAAATGAGTCGAGTAGAGCTCTCTGCAGAATTTTTTTTATTTACAAATTTTTTTTGTTAAATATTTAACATTTCACGCGTTAATGCGTACGCATGCGCCTCAAAGCAACATTTTACGTGAAATGTTGCTTTGAGGCGCATGCGCATAATTTAATAATTTTTATCTTTGCTTTGCATTTTATAGGTACGTGCGTATCTGCGATTTACGGCACCGATTTTAAAGATAAAATCTGTGACCATTTTTTCACCGCGTGCTCGAGGTAGGTGTCGTAAGGATGGATTTTTCTCGTCTTTTTTTTAGAATTTTATATTGACTTAGATAATATTTTACAAGTAGAGTGTTCTAAGTTTATTGCAAGTTGTTTTTTTTTTGCTGTTACTAACGTTTTTAATGATTTCATTGCTATTGAAAACTTCATTCCTGTTCTGGAAGTGAATTGACATTGAAGGAATGATGGGTTTTTTTTCTAACTTTTGGATCAATTTTCTATACCTATTTTCTATGTACCTGCCAAATTTCATTAAAAAATAATGACACGCTCATATTCTATTTTTGCACGCAGTAAAGGTACCAAATATTGTTCTCTTGTAGAGGTTGGGGGGGGGGGGGATTCACGATTATGAGCATTTTGTATATTTTACTTTTTTTATTCATTAAAAAGTTGTTTTTTTAGAAAAATGAAACTTTATTTAAAATATTGGTGATTTTTTTAAAGTATTCAAAACATGATTTGAATACACACACAAAAAAACCATATTCTGTTATTAGTTGAATAAAAATATTACCGAGGCAAAGTAATGCGCAAAAAGATAAACAATGAAGTTCTATTATAAAACCACCGTAAGCCGAACGCTAATTTTTTAAGTTGGTTGCAGTTTTCTTCAGCATTCCTTATTATGAATTTTTGTCACTTAAATGGGCATAACTTTTAGTAGAATCATTAGTTTTTTATGAAATTTTCACCATCGTAATACTGATTTAAAGCTCTTTACAATGATGTAAAATAATAAAATAGTTGAATAGTTTAAAAATTTTGCACACATACCTACATTTTATAATTTCACAAGGAGAAAACATAACTGCAATATATTTTGTTAAAATTTCAAATAATGGAATTACAAAAAGTTGTTTTATGGTATAATGGAATTAAAAAAGGTTGATTTATGATATAATGGAATTACAAAAGGTTGAATTACAAAATGGAATTACATAAGGTTGATTGATAAGGGATAATTAATAAGATAAAGATAATTGATAAGGGATAATTAATGGTTTCTTTTTGTGATATTTTTAATTTTGCATTTATTATTTGAAATATTATAATTTTATTTTTAGCATCCAATTCTTCTAGATCGCCTGTGTTTGGGGATAGGTCTCCTGTCATGTGTAGAGAACTAAGTCCTACTGCCAAGGGCATAGGACTTACTTTGCCACCAAAGGAGGCTAGGAACAGTCCCTGTGTAAGAGATAGAAAATGATAAGTGAAGGACTGAGTTTAAGTGTAAGAAATATATATATATATATATATATATATATATATATATATATATATATATATATATATATATATATATATATATTGAATTTGAATCTGCGTAATAGGAGTTCCAATATAAAAAATACATTAAGATTAAAAGCTCAACAGTCTTAAATTTTTTCATTACTTTTTTTTGTTAAGTTGAAGCTGATGCTGAATTTAATGAGTGGTGCAATGGAACATTGGGTAGTTCAAATAGGCACAGAAAGAAAGCCAGCGATATGTCTCAAACAGGTAAATAGTGTATTTAAAGTCTATGGTCTGTGTGATCTGACATTGTTTACTTTTTACATAACAAATATACTCTCTCAATTACAACATAGCATTGTAATTAAACTTTCGCTGTAAATAAGAATTAAACTTCATTTCATAATTGAGCGATAAAAATACTGAATAATTTTCATTTTTTTAGAGGTTAATTAGCACATGCTGAATTTTACATATGTAGTGATGGAAGCTCTTGATATAAAGAGCATTTTACAGAATAGAAAACCACCTCTAAAAACAAACATGGATTTTGCAGACAATGATAAAGTTAAGGATAATCCGATATTAGGATGCCTGCCTTTGACCACAAAAGAGCAGTATTTTGATTTGGAGGAAAAATTGAAAAATGACTCCTTAGTCAAAACTTGGGTAAGTTAATACAATATGTATTTTCTTATTATTTAAGTAAGTTAATATGTTAAAAATTGAATCTATTATTATGTTATTTAAATGTAGGGAGCCTTCATATGCTCTAGCCACATGCTAATATAAATCAAATTATAACTTATAAAAATTTATTCATTTATTTATACTGCAGCTACTCCAACTAGAAAAAGATTTAGCAAATGACAAAATTTTTTGCAAGGTTTTGAAATATAAAATAAAGATGAACGTTACAAGGGCTTTTGAAGATTTTTTGTCTGCTTCTATCTGAAGTTGTTATTTTGTTTTGTTTTTAATTGTAATCTTGGTTGTTGTTAAGTATAACAGGCATCTAAAAAATCTTTATACGTAAAAAAATCTTTATATAAAATGAACATGTGAAATAATGCAGATTAAGTTTTACATTATATTACATTTTTTTATATCTTATTGGTATAGCATTATCTATGTTAATATTATGTAAAATACTTTTTTCACAAAATGTTTTTATTTCCTACAGAAAATGTCGCTTTTGGAACATACAAAGGCACTCACCTTGACAACATTTGCAAAAAGGACAGCAGCTAAAATGATAATGAAAGAAATTTTCTCTCAAGATATGTTAAAAACAATTTGTTATGCTGGAAATAAAACATCTGGAAAGAAGGTGGCAGTCAAGAATGGGAGTGTGTACTCCACACTGATAGGCCAGTAATGACAACTATAGATTTTTATATAAAAACTTAATCTTTACATTGAATATTACAAAATAAATTCAATCTATTTTTAGCTGTGTTAAAATATCTGGGCCACAAAGATGTTGTAAAAATTGAAAAAGGCCTGAAAGATGCCATGTTCAAGGCTAACAACAATGTTACAAAGGAGAACAGAAAAACAAAATTTGAATAACTTTTATAGATTTGAAATTAAATTTGAATTGCTCTTATAGATTTTGTTTTTTAATATTTTGTTAATTATAATATTATATAGTGATAAAAAATAAAAATATATAACAATTATATTTAACCTTATAATTTATTTAGTTATAAATACAATATATTATCTGTGTAATTATACTTATATAATTTATTATAATTGTGAGTTAGAAAACCTTAAAAAGCAAAAATTTATACTTCTCAACTCATTCATTAAATGCGATGTGTTTTAATTATCATATAAGTTGTATATTGGTGTTGTTATCAAGCTTCCCAGTTTATTGGTGTTGTTATCAAGCTTCCCAGTTTACCATGCCTTAAAATGAAGAATTTCTTAAGGGTTAATGGTATTTTAAAGGCAAATTGTTTCAGACATTTTTTATCAAGGCACATTTTCTAGCTTAAATTTAGTATATAGTTATACTGTTAATTTTTAAACATTAAGGTGTGTTTGGGGATGATCCTATTAAGGGATTGGTTTTGGCAAAATCATGACAGGATAGTTTCTTACAAATGTCATGACAGTGGACAGTATCCAATGAATATGGTGTGTTTTTATTTATTCCTGATGATATACGCATAGCCATGATGATCTTCTCTTGGCAATGGATAAATGAGATAATACATTATTTTGTTGTTTAAGTTTTTTTTAGTTGTCATGGATGGAGCTTGGAGGGTGGTTGACTGCCCATGAGCGTCTTTTACTGGTGTTTAACACATTTATAGCACATGTAACGTGTGCATTCATTTAAATATCAATGGCTTTGGAACTCATGGCAAACATTTTTGATAACCTGGAAAATTTGCTGAAAAGTGAGTTTGTTATAGATTTACTACAAACAATTTTGTATATATATATATATATATATATATATATATATATATATATATATATATATATATATATATATATATATATATATATATATATATATATATATATATATATATATATAGATATATATATATATATATATAGACAATATTGTTTCATCCTTAAAGATTCTTCAGTAGTCTATTCTTTTTTATAAGACCAAATTTCAGCAATAAAAATAGAAAACTGTTTTAAACCAATTAAAAGATTGCTCAAACAGTTGCTCTACATCTTAGTGCACCAGCAATATGGGCCTCAGGGGAATGTTGAAAAATATTATCCCATATCAAAAAGTATTATTTGGCCCAGGGATTATTCCCCCATCTGCCCTAGCCCCTCTCATTGGCCATGATTGTATATAACATTCTCTTATACCTGTGAATTTAAGCATAACTATCATGTTTTTATATTTAATTACAGAGTTAAGTTTATTGTAAAAAAATAGTGACTATTTTAACATAATGTATTTATAGCTTCAACTATTCAAATTTTCTCAGGCAACCAAGACAAAAAAGATGGCACGATTGGCGATTAGAGATAGCAAAGTAGCACGGTTTGCTAATAAGCGATCTCTGGTTCTAATGATTTGCTGCGATAAGACAGAAGTTTCGATGGAGGAGGATAAGAAAGAAGACAGTGAAGAAAGTAATAACGAACCTTACAAATAAAGCGGAAGATTATGTTTTAAGTAAATATTGATATCATGTAATAATATTAATACTATGTAAATGATAATGGTAATTTTTATTATAGTTAATTAATAAAATAAAAATTTATAAAACGATCACGCTCTACTAGTCTTTTTTAAATATAAAAATTGAATCTTCTTCAATTAAGTAAAGAAGATTCAATTTTTCTCTTAGTACCTATATGGTTTAATAAACCATATATGTACTATGAGATGTCTCATTAAAGACCTCTTCAAGGAGCTCCTGGATGAGCTATGTGAAAACCAAATGAAGAGCTCAGTAAGAAGAGCTCTTGGCGGACTGTCTCCTTTAAGACCTCTTAAAGAAGCTCTTGGATGAGCTGCTGGGTTACTATAAAAAGAGCTCTTTGAAGAGCTCTTTTTTCTCAGTGGGTATGAATAAAAACATAATTAAGAGATGACTCAGCTAAAATTCTTACTTATTCTTCGTAAGTCATGGGCAGCCAGCAAAACCAGATTAAGTAAGAAATTTGCTTAATTTTAATACCACTATACTGTTTGTCTGCTGCAAAGTAGTGAACACAGGCTATGTGTGTTATACTGTAGTTCGAAAAAATAAAATATATGAATTAAAAATGGCTTACTATTCATGGTGTTTAACTACTTTTTGTAAGGTTGACTTTCAACACCCACAGATAACATAAGGAGGCCAAAGTTTATCTTGGTTGCCGCCTAACATTCTAAATAACGATTCATTTGCTTGGTTATACTTTGAATCTCTTGAAATTGCACATTTAAAGAGTTTCAATTTCTTGAAATTACACATTTCAAGAGATTCAAAGTATAACCAAGAGAATATGATAAAGAGAATGATAATTTACTAAGTCTAAAAGGCATTAAAGATTATAACATGAGAATGGGTGTGAAACGAATTCAAGTAAAAATTTATCTATATGAGTGTTACAACATTTTAACAACTTTTTACAACATTTCAACAACTTGAGAGTTGTATAGTTCTGATTGTCAGAGGAAAATTAAGTAATTGGTTTAAATATTGGGGTTACAAATAAGGTTTGTGACAATAACAGTCTAGAAGGCAATATTGCAGGTGATATTGATAATTAAT
The DNA here is from genome assembly GCF_058129835.1 of Hydra viridissima. Lineage (NCBI taxonomy): Eukaryota > Metazoa > Cnidaria > Hydrozoa > Anthoathecata > Hydridae > Hydra > Hydra viridissima. The sequence continues at coordinate 11,425,731 of NW_028324312.1, read as the reverse complement.
AAAACGATAATCAAACTTTCAATAATATTTATTGCCTTCTTAAAAATGATAAAAAATAATTGCAGGAAATAAGAAATAATTATTTATAATATAGTCAAAAGCAACATTAGTTAAAATTAAATATCTATATCAACATAAAAAATAAACATCATTACTGCAAACATTTTATAATCTAATTAAAATAGCCTTTTTTTTTCTTTTATAACATGAATGTAACAAAGTGAATTGTGCTGTACATAGAGCAGCTTCAAATATTGTGGTAACTTATATGCAGATGTAAATATAAAGGAGAAAAAAAGCATGTTCAGTGTAACACAATTTTAAAATGTGTACTATGGTAAACAAAACTGAAAAAATATATGCTCACTTAAATGAACATCTAATGCAAAATTTTCTTTTTCAAATTTTTAACACTATTAGTGATTTGAAATGGTTTCATGAAACCAAACCTTTATTCTCAAAATAGGAAGATATTAATGACCAAAATTCATAAAGAATTAAAATTACAACTATATTTTAGCACATTGAAATTTTCTTAGTGCTGACAAAGATTTAGTAAACTTAGTAAAGATAATTCTTGTGTTGGGCTGAGTTTTTCAAAAACATTTTTCATATTGAAACTAAAAGAACTTTAACTGGTGGCTACAGGAAAAGAAAAGCCATTTATATGAACAAAAAAATAAAACAAAATAAAAAAAAAGAAAAAAAGCACTGAATTAGAAAAAAGAGAGATTTCAACTTCTTTAAAATGCCCCTAAAGTCCTCTGATTTGATTGACGAAGACAGGGCAACTAAAGTGTAAATAGCTGTTCTAAAGAAAATTCCAGCGCTTAAGATTTTTTATATCTTTATTGCATTAAAAAAACTCAATAATTTAGCCATTGTCAAAAGGAGAAGTTGAGCTGCTCAACAAGATTATTGTACACCTGTCACACATGCTTACAGTGCTCCTTCTAAATCTAAACTTCTTGAATCTGTTGAGCAAATAGTTTCCAAAATAGTTTTTGTTGCTCATACTGAGGAAGTTCTGTTCCTCTGGAAACAGCTCCTAATCTTGCTGCTCAACAAGTTACTCATAAACCTGTCACATAAGTTTGCAACATACTCTTCTTCCTGAACATACTCTTCTTGAATCTGATGAGCAAGTGATTTTCAAACCAAGTTTGTTTCTTTCAGCTGACCCAGTTTCAGCTCTTCCAGTCCAACAACTTGGTGTTGTTCTTGCAGAACAATTCTTACCTTAAACTGTTCAATTTGTTGGTTGTCAAGATAGCCAAATCCTTATTCAAGAATCCAGAGGTGCATGCTTTATGATTTTTATACTAATTTTAACACATTTCAAAAAACCAAAACAACTTTGTCAACTACTTGGCATAATGTAATTTTGAAAGCTTTTAAAAATACAGAAAAGGTATGGAGCAATCATAAATTTTAGCGGGACTCAAACTATGGTTATTTTAATGTTTACATAAGTGAATGATACAAAACTGATTGTACATTAGAAGTAAGAGCCAAGAGAAAAAAAAATCAATTTGGAAAAACCATCTTTTACTCAAGAATGTGTTGGTAGTATAAAACTTAACTTATACAAACAAAGAAAATCCAGCTATGCTATTCATGTAAAGTTTAAATTCTAAAAGTTAACAAAGTTCTAAACATTTCAATAAACACAAACCTTTTCTTGCAAAAATTCAGTGAATTATGTCAGTAAAAACTAGCCAACTTTGTTAATTGTATTGTTAGAAAGTTATATCTGGCTATCACTCCTAACTGCATCACTAGAAACTGTGCACAGTTTGTTATTATCTCTAATACTTAAAAACTGATAATGGTTTGTATGTGTTAGAGATATTTAATTGACTGCATTTTATTTCAGTTTAAATTTTAATCCAGTATCAATAAGCCAAGACTAAACCAAAAAACAGAAATTAGTGAATGGCAGTTATGTATTCTTTCTTTATAACTTGCAAAAAAATTAAAAGAACTCAAGATTAAAAAAAAAATTGTAAATAAAAAAAAAATATGTAAAGCTTCAGAATTTTGCAATCAGTTTAAAATCAAAAAAATTAAATAGGTAATGCTTTAGATTCTGACGAAGATTCAAATCACGCAGCTTAACTGATTTTCAATCTGCATTATTCATTTATATATATATATATATATATATATATATATATATATATATATATATATATATATAATGTATATATTTATATATAAATCTGCAATCATCAGCAACAAATTTTTTGTAGTTAGAGTCTATGGATCTAAATGTTCTTTATTCACCACTTTCAAGTAAACATTCACCCTCACACCAGAGACATGCAAACTTGCCACTGCACAGTGGGCCAGAATTCACTTTTACTGGACAAAATTCGTAACTAATTTAATATTAGAGCTATATTCACTAAAATTAGTATGAGTACTAATATGATGTCTGCGCTTTTTATGAAGGTAATATTTTTTTATTTCGTTGCTATGGATACCTTTATTTTGCTTAGCAACAACCTATTTTTGTTATCTGCAGATATTTTATAAGTGCTATATTCACTAAATTTGTCATGAGTACCAATATGAGATCACACTTCTTACAAAAGTGATATTTTTTTAAATTTAGTTGCTATGGATACTTATATTGCTTAGTTTCCGGATACTCTCCTTAGTTACAAAGTGGTAAATTGATATTTGAATATTTTGTCGGATTTTTGACCCACCAATATTGAGTATTTAGGTAAATAATGTTTTAGGAATAATAAAAGCAAAAATAGTGCAAGAAAACATTGTCAATTTTAAATTGCACCAAAAAAATTATAAAGCAATAATATCGTTTGAACCTTCCCATCAATCATTGTAAGTTCAATAATACAATTCACTTCAATAGAAGATCTGCAAACCTCAAATAAAATCATTCCCAAGCTTTCTATTTCACTTTTAATGTACTGATCTTCTTCAATCACAGATTCCTTGGATTCCATTTTGTATGCAAATCTTATAGGTCTACAATTGGCTGTGGAGGACGACTTTTGATTTTTCCAAATAGGCACCTTTTCGTTGCTGTTGTTAAATCCAGTCAAATCCAATGGTACTAGACAAGTAATAAATAGTGATTCTTCACGCTTTAAATCTCTGTTAATGTCGGGTTCTGATAAAACTTGTTTATAAATACTTTAGCCAGTAGCACCAACAAAACCATCCTTACACGTTAGTCTCATTGTTTTTATTGCTTTGTCGTTCAATATCAAGTGCCTTAGCACAGGTTCCCGAACTCCACAGATTCTTATCAAAGTATGAATTATTAAATCTTTTAAAGGAACTGAAGCTGAATAGTCCTCCACTGTTTTGTTTGCAGGATAACATTTCAATTTTGCATCTCTGACATCATTGTAAGCAGGGTAAATGTTATATTCTTTCTCCAAGGCTCCGCTTCTAACCAATTGATAGGAAGCTTTTGTCAGACTTGCATCAATTATTAAAGCCAGTGCTTCGTCTGCTGAATATTTAGTTGCTTTATCTGTATTTGAAATATTTAAAACGTTCTTGGCAGCAGCAATAATAGATTCATTTCTAAATTTTTTATTAGCAGCAAAAAATAATTCATTGGATGAATGAGATTCAATTAAACAAGATAGGGGAGAACCTTAATGAATGGGACAGTTTTCGTAAAATGCATTTTTTGAGGTTGATAAATTTGTTTAAAAATTACTTTGAAAATAGTTTGATAACTATTAACTCTCGTACTATGATAAACAAAAACAAAGAAATTGATTCCGCATATGGGTATTGGTAAAAAGAGAGTTTTATTGGACCATGGCATTTGTCCCATTCATTAAGAACTACTCATTGAATGGGACAAAAAAAATTATTGAATGGGACAAATCTAAAAAATTAATAAAAGAAGAGAGGTCCTAAGTAAGTTTCAAGGCAGTCAAGCAGTAAGAGTAGTTTCTACAATTAGGGAACCCAAAAAAGCTATAAATATAGCAGAAAGTCTGAAAATATTGACAAACCTAAAATAATTTTATTAAAAAATATTTATATTAAAAATAAATTAAAAACACGAATAATTGTTTTTAGTAAAACAAAAAGCGTTGTTTAAATGCTTGGATGTAATACCCAGTAATGATACATTTCCAATAGGGAAATGAGCCATTGCCTACAGCATCCCTATGCTAAATTATAAATTAGAAATAAATAAACAACTTTATACCATATAAAGTATCTAGTTTACTTTCAAAAAACTCAATAACAAAGTATCTTATTAGATATTTAAAAAATTCATTTTATTTATGTTTAACCAAAATACAAAAATCAACAATTATTGTTTGTTGCAAAGTACATGAAATAAAAACCAATAAATCAAAGAAAGTGTAGAAGATATTAACAGTCAAATTCACATAGTTCGCATTCATAATAACGCTTCTTGCTGTTATTATTACAATTACCACATATCCACCATTGATAAGTAAAACACTGAATCCAAGCAGGCCCAAAAACCAAATATATGCAATATGCAAATATTTAAATACAAACATTAAATATATAATTAAAATACACACAGATATACACACACATATATATGTATGTATATGTATAATACATATACATACATATAGTATATGATATACATACATGTGTGTGTGTGTGTCTATGTGTGTGAGAGTAGATATATGTGTGCGTGTGTGTGTGTGTGTGAGAGTAGATATACATAAATGTATATAAATACAATAAATAACTACAAAACAGGAATTATAAGTAAGTGTGTATATATATATATATATATATATATATATATATATATATATATATATATACATATATATATATACATATATATACATATATATATATACATATATATATATACATATATATATGTATATATATAATATATATATCTAATATTCGCCATCTTTTTAATACTCTGTTATCAACAACATATCTAATTAAACATTTATGCATATTTATACATATTATAAATATCATACATCAACATATCTAATTAAATATTTAAAATTAATTTCATTTAATAAACTATTGATCGACTCAACTTTAAAGAATACTAAAGAAAAGATTTTAATAGAGATTTAGTTCTCTCAACTCTGAACATAATATTGAATTTCAGCTAAAGCATTGGTCACACTTGTTTAGAACCATATTCTAAAATCAAATGAAAACGTATTTAAAAATAAAATTATGTGTGACCATAACTAAGTTGCCGAAATATATTTTTCTGCTTTTTTCACATCAAGCCGTTTGGAAAAGTCCCATTCAATAATCAATACTTTGTCCCATTCAATAGGCTTCCCACTATATTCACAAATGACAGGACAGGCTAAAAACAGTAATAACTAACCGCAAATGTTTTACAAATTTAAAAAGTAGAGACATTTGGGTGTTCAAAAATGGAGTTTCATTTTCCATAACTTTAGTAATCGCTGCAAAATCAGACACAGAAAATTGTTTTTAAAAATTACTTATTGTTCTTCAAAACACAATAATATCCAATGCCATTATGTTTAGACCATAATAGAAATAAATATTTGGTCTGTTGAATGGTTGTGTCAAACACTTCTCACCACAGAAGTCTGGATAGCCAACCGTAGATGCTTCTATGCAAATTTGGTTTTGTCCCATTCAATAATTGTCCCATTCATTAAGGTTCTCCCCTACACGCCGTTTTTTAGTTTTATTAGAACTATTATCAAATGCAACTGGTTTTCGACCACGTCTACTTGCAGTTGGTTCATTGTCTTTTTTTCTGACAATTAAATATTCATTAAGCCAGCTCACAAACTTCTTTTCAAAGTTTTTGACAGTATAGTTTGCAGATTTCCACTTTTTTTTATACAAGTAAACAAATCGTCGAACAGTATGTCTAAAATCAACGTCTTTAAAATCAGCAAATTTTGGATGAATAAATTTTAATATATCTTCAGAAATATATTGTTTTGAAATACTAAGATTGTTTTTTTGGAGAAAATTATGAATGTCTAAGTTTAATAAAACCATATCTAAATTATTATTGTAGCAAGTATTTTGTATTTAAAAGTTTAATGTTATAATATATATGCCGTCCGGACTACTAATACTTGTTATTAATAAAGTTACTACTAGTGTTAGTAATTAAAATTAAAAGTAATTAAATTACTGTTAGTGTTAGTAATTAAATTACTAAAAACTACCGAAAATATGTTGTTGCTATGCTATGCAAAGTAAGGTATCCATACTAACCAAAAAAAGTAATCCCATAAGAATTGTGAATCTCATTTTAATACATACCCCCAATATTGTGTACTTAGCGCATGTAAAATACTGTTAAAACAACGTTAATGTAAAAATAAGTTGTTGCCATGCAAAATTTAGTACCATAGCAACCAAGTTAAAACATATATAAAATCTGAACGGGGATTTAAGGGGACGAGCAATCAATTAAAACTCAATTGAAGCATCATATAGCTCAAATAAATATAAGACAGCACATGGCAAATTGTGGTAATTATTAGTTATAGTGCGGCAAAAAACAAATTTCTTAAGGAATTTTTTTTTTTAATCTGTGATTTTCAAAGTATAACTGAGATAACATGCTATGACAAATTTATTTCACACATTTGGTTTTTCTTATCTCTAAACACTCTAGAATAACATGTGCTAATTTTTTGTTTCAAAGACGTAGATGTAATTGAAATATAACACAACGTTGATATCACCGTTAATTACTTATTTAAATTTTTTTTTTTTTTTTTTTTTAATTTCAATATTCAAATGCTTAGAGTCCTGGTAACTAAGGGATTTAATATAAATAAGTTATCAATAAATTTCTCCTAATATATATAGATACTAAAATTACATAAGTTTTCAAGATTAGACAACTAAAATTTTTCCCATTTTGTCCACCTACTGGCCCACTGTGCACTGTGGCTACTGAGACCAAATAAAGAATTTCCACATATAAGATCAAATGCTATTGAGTATTTAACATCCTCTAACCTCAGCAGAGTTAGGAGTATGTTAAGGTTTCCATTGTGTTCAGAAACATCATCCACCAAAGACAAAATTATAGATTTTTTTTACACCAGCATAATCAAGCCTTGTTGAGCTTGAATGTTTGTTCAAAGGATCAAAAACATTTAAAATACATTTTAAAAATCCCTGTCCTGAATCTTTAGCTATACTGGAGTAAGGATCTAATCTTCTCTCTTTCATCATGTGAAGAATAAGATCTGATATATTCGTAACGAACATTAGACTACGAGTTAACTTTTCATCACCTGACATAAATGTTTCAGTTTCGATATCATAGAATTCTGACAAAGAACCATGTAACCTTTCCATTTGAAGCGTTATATTGGTATCAACCATATTTTTCCCAAGGTTTTCACGCAAGTTACTGCAAAGAATCTTTGTTTTTCCTTTGGATAAGTTTAACGTGTTTGAGAGTTCCATTATGACATCAAAGGATAACTTTTTAAGCGATATTCTTTTAGATTTTGTATCTGGTCTTCCAACAACAATATTTAATGTATTTCTAAGTGGAAATTTTTCACAGAATTTAATATTTTCTCTATTCATTTTATTTTTGAGGAGTCCTGAAAAAGTAAAAAAATAAGTAAATGTTTTCTGGAAAAATATTTGTTTTTAAAAAGTTTGAGATAAAAATTTAAAAAAACTGCTTCAAAATTAAAGGTCAAATTTAAACACCTGAAGCTATTTGTTCACTACATACATGTCCAAGTGCTTCTGAATGGCTAATAAGATTGTCAACAGCTTGGCTTTTGCAGCAAAAATGAGTTATTCTCCTTAAATTAAAAAATATGCATAATAGGTACCATTATTCATTAGCCAGTTAAACAACTACTTCATAGTAATAACTCTTTTGATAATAGGTCATATTTAACTGTTTTATACTCTTTTGTCTTTAATAAATAGTTCAATAGGTATCAGTAATTCAAGAAATATATTTCTTAAGTTGTTTATATACATATATATATATATATATATATATATATATATATAAATTATTGATGTACAAATATACTTACCAATAGCTGAAAAGCATTGACAACATAATTTCTCCAACTTGATATCACTTTCTGTGTTTCCATCAGTGATTGGAACAAACTCAGTTGCCTTTTGTTCAGTATTTGCTGTTCTTTTTATTTTTTATTTAACAATCTTGATAAAAACATAAAAACGTTAAATGTGATTTGAATATGCTTTTCAATACCAGGAGTGATTTTTAAAACTTTGTCAGTCCATTTACCATATTTATCCAATCAGCATGCACATAATGTGTTTAAACTTTCTACCATTTTCCACAGAACTGTCTGAATTTTCTAAATACTATTGTATGTATACTTTGGGAAAAAATAAAAATTTTTTTAAAACTTGTTTACAACAGTTAAAATGTAAATATACACATGTTGCAGTTGGTTAGAATACTGAAACTCTATTTGATTCAATTTATGATACAATTTCGTTTCAACATTAAAAATTCTAGACAAAACAAAAATTTACCATATGGGTTATCAATAAATAATTTAATTAAAACATGTTAAGTAATTATTAATTTTCTATGTTGCTTTAAGATATTTTTATTATATATACTGTTAAAATTCTATTTATTCTCCTTCAGCTATCATTATTTTCATATGATCTATTGAGTGTGATCTGACTATGATCCATTTGAAATATTTAGTTAATGTAATCATTTATTTGTATATTTTTTCACTTAATGCAAAGTGTATCAGTACATATAATAAAAATATTTTAAAAGAAATAGAACAAAAAATCTTTCTCTGTATCATATTCTCTCCAAATCATGTTTTGAATGTAGAATGGATAATTTAAAGTGACAGTTTTCCAAAAATAAAAAAAAAACTTCCAGCGCTTAATGAAAAATTTCATTTCAGCCATTTTGGTGAAAAAAAAAACAACATTTTATGGTCGCTTTTGGTAATTTATACCGTGGAAATCATACTTATAAATTTTTATTTAAATTGTTTGACGAAAAACTTGCGATAATGACGTCATTTTTAAAACAGATATTTTAATAAAGTAAATCAATATTTTTTATGCTTAGCAGTTAGTTAAGACATTTAAAAAGATTTAAAAACTCCTTTTTAAACACAATATTAAGAGCCAGCCAAATTAAATTGGGCTAAACCATAATTTACCCTGAGGATCACAGGGGAGCACAGCCATTTATATATAGGGGAATTGGGGGCATAACACCCCCCGTAACGTTTAGATTAATGGAGTATGAAAATAAATAAGGTATGCAATTTTTTAAAAGTGTGTTTCAATAAACACATCATTAAGCTTTAAATTGCTGCAATTAAGAAAAAATAAAACTGTTTTTGAAAATGTTATAACACAAAAATTAGACTTAGTGAAAATTTAATTTTTATAAATGAGTTTTTGATTAAAATTTAAAGCTAAGAGTATAAATCGATATCTAATTACATTAAATATAACAAGATATCGATTTATACTCTTAGCAATATATAACAACATACATTACATTACACAATATTTAATAATCACCATATATACATAAATATAATATTTATGTATATCTGGTGATTATCATATATTGTAGGTATATAATTATGCATTTCCTAATTTGAATATATATACCTATAAACTTACATATATATATATATATATATATATATATATATATATATATATATAAAATAAGTTTATGCACTTTTGTCGCTAAGGTTGACATTTTCTGATGATATTCCATTTAATGGTTTTCCATATTTTTCTTTTATATATATATATGTATATATATATATATATATATATATATATATATATATATATATATATATATATATATATATATATATATATATATATATATATATATATATGAATATTTGACAGTTCATCTATATATATATGTAAATATAGGAAAAGTAAAAACCAAGTATGTCCAAGAAAAACCTTTCTGCTAACTCTAAATTTAAAGACAAACAAACAAAACAAAAAAAACAATACTTGAAAAGTTGTTTCTAGCCAATCATTCTTAACAAAACCTTCTTATACAAAAGGTGTTTTATGCAGCTTAGCTTTTGTTTTATCTATATTTCTTTTTTTGATACTAGTCATTTTCATCAATATAAAAAAATATTATATTAAATTATAGTGCTTCAAGCATTTGTTTAAATTATCTTCTACCTTTTTATCTTTCAAAAATAATTTAATCTCTTCAAATTTTTATTGTAATATAATTGTTTTAATACAATTTAGGAGATTGATACAGAAAATAGATAAAGATCCTGTGATGTAAAGTTAAACAAAAAAACGCAGTAAGAAGAAAAAGAATATTAAAATTTATAAAAAAGAAATTCTAAAAACTCTAGAAGTAAAATGATTGTGGATTCCTTAAATTTAAATATAAATCTTACCCATTTCTAAATTATAAATGTATGGTGTAAATTTTTAAATTTAAAAATAGTTAAAAAAAGAGGTTGTTCTATTCGAATATGTATTGTAAGGTTTATAAGCTGCTGCTTTTTAAGAAAACCTTAATATTACGTAAAAACCCACACAAAGTGTAAAGGTAAATGAAACGTAAAAACGAAAAAACATGGGGGCTTAAAAAAGGAGGTTTTGGGATTCCACAATATGACAGTTAATCAAAATTTTTAAAAAGACGCTCAAAGGGATAACAATAATGAGGACGCATAGGATGTATATATGGTGCAGCGCATTAGGCTTCACACCCAATTGTGAGCAAATTTTTATTCATCATTAATCCATATGCTATGAAGATAAGTGGAAGGAAGGAATTGTGTTCAAACTCCGCCAGCCTATGCCTTGTGGACTACCCACTCCTCTCCAGGGAAGACCCAGTAGCGCGTCGACTCTGAGTTAGCCTCCCTTTGAAGAGTGGGCGACAAAAAAAAAGAAAAGTATCAGTTTAATACAAGCACGCCGGCCTAGCCAGTTAGCTACACTTGATGTTAGCCATTAGGCCGAGAAGCGGATCTATATTGCTTTTGTGATAAGATGTATGCTAACTCTGCGCACATACCTTATCACCATACAATATGGTTACCTCTTTTAATACTTGTGGTTTGAGTCATTAGCAACAATTACTTCTATTACTTTCACCCAAAATAATCAATACTTTCAAGTAAAGTCTCACTTTGTAAAAATAGATTTCTTTTAAAAACATATTTTAAAGAAGTTGTCAACATTCCATTTGATACGGACACACCAGAACATAATGACAGCTCCTTGGTTTTCAGCTAAATAACTTCTCGTGAAATTGTGATTTCTTTATAGGAAGTTTTTCGATTGTATGATCAACCTTCAAATATACTTTTTTTGATCGCAGTCTTGTTCTTTCTTTTTGAAAGTTTATAAATTTTCAAATTAGCATTTTTAATTAGTAAATATTTTTTTCTTTTAATGATATATTATCTAATGCAAATAACATAATCAATTCACTGATCTACGAGTAGTGCTGGAAGCATTATCAAGTTTCGCGCCACAAGTAGCGCTGAAAGCGTTAGAGCTTCGCTCCTTGAATTTCCAATTTTGTTGCTGAGCTTAAAGTTCACGTAGTGAACACACTGCTCAGCAAGTAATAAACTTATCGCTGAAATGGTTGAAGCGACAAGATGAGATTAACTACTGCCAGATCTTCGACTATTCGCTAACTGTTATTCTAATATCGGATCTTTTATGATCGCATCCACAGCGATATGATACTACGTATACTATTCTCTATATTTCTTCACATTGTTTATAATTTGTTTATGCACCAATTTTTCAATTCCTTACATTCCTCTTTATATATGACCATGACTAAAAGACTTAACAAACTACGTGATAAGCGCTGCTTGTTACAAAACGGCCAAATTGAGACATTGGCGAAATGGAAACAAAATGCAATGACAGTTGTAATTTAATGATCGTTTTCTTTTTTTTAACTGATTTTAAACTAATGCGGTTACAAAATGTTAAAAGAAATATTTTTGTATAATCATTGTTTGAATTCTAATGATTTTAGTATAATATACGCTTTGTAATCGTTAATTTGATAAGTTTTCATGTTTAAATGACAAAGCGTAAAAGCATTGTTTTTTGTAAAACGACTGTAATTTTAAAAATTTAGTTGTTTACAACCAAAAAATACATTTTTGTGGCCAATATTTAAATCGCATTACAAAGTGATATCCTCATCTAAAGCAGGTAGCATTCAAACAAATGAAAAAACCTTGCTTTTTCTGGCTTTTAAACATGTGATTTTTAAGAACGTTCGTTGGTTTTTGTAAGAAAATTTTATGTTCGTCTGTAATTTAATATATACTCTTACTTTGCATTTTAATATCACGTTTTGTGCAGAATTTTTTGCTCTACCTGATGGTAAGCTTTAGAGAAAAGGATATAACACGCGTACGCGTAATTCGAGTTCGCTGTAATTTAATTTTATAGATTATCAGATATAAAATAGAAATAACAAATATTTTGATTATTTTAATAGTGTTAACGTCTAATAATTTTTGTGGTAAACAATATATCTCTTATAGCGAATGAGTTTGAAATAAACATCAAAATATTGAAATGAATTAATAAAATAATACAGGTTTAAAGATACTCTTGTTAGACTTTTTTGTCCAACCAATTATTAGTTGTATTGTAAGTATTGTTACTTTAATAATTTCAGACTTTTACTTTCCAACTCTTCGTCAGTTGGCAGCTTTCTACTTTGACTGCCTAAGCGAATATTTTCATCAGAAAGAGGTGTTTTAATGACCAATTCCTTTTTTAAATGTTGAAACATGCTCACTAAATAGTAGTCCATGTGCTCCTCAATGAGGATAGGTCACACCAAGTTTTAGGTACAACATAATTTCGGTATACCAGTATAAAGCTGTTTAGTATCTGTTGTGTGAACTCAGACTCTTCTGTAACTTTTTTAATTTTATCTCTACATGCTCATTTTTACTTTTAGGTTTAACGTAGGAGTCGTGAAATGGTATGCTTAAACTTAAAGAAATAATGCCACTTTTTTAAAAGGGTATCTACTTTATTCACATCCTGAAGGGGCCTTATTCGTTTGATCCTTACACTGATATTGCTGTGCAATCGCTGTAAATCGGTAGAATATACGCCGGATATCTGCTGTTTGAATAATCTGAATCTAACACTTTGTAGTTTTCAATTATATCAGTCATGATATTAGTTCCCTTTAGTATATCTTTCGTATTTCTTCTTTAGTATTTTTCTTCTTTAGCATTTCTTACACCTGAAAATGAAAAAAGTTGTTTCCACTCAAAATAGACGCCCAAGCGTCTATATATCTTCCGTTTGAATAATCTGAATCTAACACTTTCTAATTTTCAATAATATCAGTCATGATATTAGTTCCCTTTAGTATATCTTCCGTATTTCTTCTTTAGTATTTTTCTTCTTTAGCATTTCTTACACCTAAAAATGAAAAAAGTTGTTTCCACTCAAAATTAAAGAAAGTTAAAGCTATTAACAAAAGCTTTTTTAAATTCCTGAAGAGAATTATTTTTAAAATTTGATTACTTTGATTGGTTTAAACAGTAGTCCAATTAATACATAAAATACACACTCTTAAAATATGTAACACTTCGAATCTGAAGCTTTCTACCCAGTTTTTCTACCAATTCTTTATTATATATAGAAACATGCTCACTAAACAGCAGTCCATGTGTTCCACTATGAGGAAAGGTCACATCAAGTTTGAGGTGACAGTGATAGCAGCATAGTTTTGATATACCAATATAATGCTGATTAGTTTCTGTTCCGTGAAATCTTGGCAAATTCTTCAGCAACTTTTTTAATTTTATCTCCGCATGCTCATTTTTACTTTTAGGTTCAACGTAGGAGTCGTGAAATGATATGCTTAAACATAAAGAAATAATGCCACTCTTTTCTTTAAGTGAACCTACTTTAGTTACATCCTGAAGGGGCCTTATAAGTAGTTCAGCTGGAAATTTTTTATCTAAAGTTCCTTTTTGTAAAAGATTATAAAATTGTTCAACAACTTTTGCTGCTGTGGAAGAGGCTTTGAGATAATTCTCTTCTTTGAGATAATTGTCAGTTTCTAATTTAACCTTGCATAAATCTTTACAAATATCTTTTAAAAGCTGTTTGATTTCAGTATTTTTGACATCATTCTTTTCACATTTTTTAAGGCTTCGTTTAAAGCCTGAGCCTAAACAAAGATGTAACCCTAGTAGTTTCTCAACACTTTCCTGAATGTTAATATCTAGATTTTTTATACAATGCTCAATACACTTAACACTATTTGTAACAAGTGCAGCTTTATCAGCATTACAAGGTAAATGTTTGTTAAATGCAATGACATACTCGTTTGATCCTAACAGTGATATTGCTGTGCAATCACTGTGAATTGCGAGAATAGACGCCAAAGCGTCTAGATATCTTCCGTTTGAAAAATCAGAATCTAATACTTCCGGATTTTCAATTATATCAGTCATGATGTAAGTTCCCTTTACTATTTCTTCCGACATAATTTATACCTAAAAATAAACATAATTTTTTCCACTCAAAATTAAAGAAAGTCAAAGCTATTAACAAAAGTTTTTTAAAATTCCTGAAGAGAATTATTTTTAAAATTTGATTACTTTGATTGGTTTAAACAGTAGTCCAATCAATACGTGAAAAATACTCCCTAAAAAAGTTAAAGAAAAAATGAGGCAAAAAAATAAATCTTAAAGCTTTCTACACAACTGGTTTGTCTGGATATTAAATGCACTAAAATTAATTAGATAATAATTCTTGCCACTTGGATGACTGTCAGCACATGGATGGCCATAGGTGATAAGATCATGATGCTTGCTAATGAGGTTGTAGAATGTAAATAATAAAGATAACTTGGCTTACTTACTCCACCAATTTTATGAGTATTAAAGAGAATTTTATTCTCATTAAGAAATATTAAAAAAGCACAGGTCTTAAAGTCAGACTAAAGCGCTCCAATCTTAACCATTTTGCTGCTCTACACGTATATACTCGCAAAAAAAATCTGTCTCATACGCTCCGAGCGAGTATTTTCGCATCATGTTTTAAATTTATTGTATACCTATGGAAGTCTACGAACGTGTAAAAACCTGAAAATTTGATATTTTGCAGATAAAGTGCGGATAAAGTACATTCGACTGTACCTCAAACTGCTCAACACGATTAAACTCGCAACCACTTAATATATATGCTCAAAGCGCTCACAAAATTTCAAAACTTATTGCGCAGCGAAAAGGTTAAGTACAAAATATACAACAAAAGCTAATATTTCCCCCAACTTGAGAAAAAATATTTTTTTTTGTCTACAAGTAATCTTTTCAAGAATTAATAGGATGGTTTTTATTTTTTATAATAAAGGTTTCAAATAAGAAAACCTTATAGGAATTTAATCACACTTAATTTTCTCACCAATTTGTTTACCTAGATACTTTCTTTGTCTAGAATATCTTTATAAATTTAAATCAAATGAGTTGAAATTTTTTTAACTTGAAATTGATACTTTACTACAAAGAAATTCAACACAATTAAATTTGTGTTCATCAAAAATATTTATATTTAAAACTATTGACTTTCTTTTTAATGTTTCAAGTTAACCCCCGTGAAAATTTATTCATATTGTCTATTATATGAAAAGGAATTAGGGATGGCACTTTTACTTATTTCGATGTATAAAAAGAAGTTACTTTTGAACAAAAATTAATTAACATAGTAAATAAATTATGAAATATATTTACATTAAAAAGTAATTCATTTTTTAAAAAGTTACTTACATATAAAGTTTACTTTGATAAAAGCGCAACTTACTGAAAACTTTTCAAAAATGGGTAATTAATTTTTACAAGTTAAAACTAATTACCATTAAAGAGTTATTTACATTTTGAAAATTACTTTTAAAAGTCAGCCGTGTAAAAGTAATTCACTTTAAAAAGGAATTTAGATTTATGTTTATACAAATAGTTTGCGTCGAAATTCAATTTACTTTTTACTTGTATAAGTAAATCATTTTTATAAGTAATCTTACGTAAATATAAGATTTTAAAAAAGTAATATTTACTTTAGTAAGAATAAGAGAATGTTGTGAGAGAAAAGTAAGCGAAAAAGAGAAAGAAGAGTTGTGAGAGAAAAGTAAGCTAAAAAGAATGTTAGTTAGAGATTGCTGCACCGTTATATGAAATTACTCTTATGTGCAAAAGTAACAAAAATTAACATAGGCAACTAACAAAAAAGTAATTTTAAAAGTTAAAAAATATTTTTACGGGCAGAATATTTTCAACTCTATTTTCAACTCTATTTTCAACTCTATTTTCAACTCAGTAGCTTCCGCCTCTAGATTGGATGCTGCTGATGGAAATTTTTTTTGAATGCCGTAGTAAAAATCTCATATCGCATCGTAAGTTAAACAAGAAATCTTCATATTATTTAACTAAACCGATTCTGTTAAAAAAAGATAAATTCTATTTAGGAAAAAAAATATTTCGTTTTTGTGAAAGTTTTAATTATTGGAAAAAATTCAATTAAAGCCGTTAATCAACTGTAACGTCCCGAAACATAATTCACTACTCGTTTAGCGCATTATCAAATATGTTAAAGGCTGTTATAATAGTCATACATACATATATACATGTAAAAGTAACAAAAATTAACTTAGGAAACTTACATATAAAAGTAATTTTAACAATTAAAAAATATTTTTTCGGGTAGAATATATTCGCTTCTATCGACAGTAGCTTCCGCCTCTAGTATGGCGGCCGCGGATGGAAATTTTTTTTGAAGGCCTATCAAGAGTTGAAATTCCCTGGCGGATCCGTTAAAAGATATTTTGTATGCAAGAAAATTTAAAGGTTGCCTCCAGCTTTTCCACTTCCCAATTGGCGTTGGCCACCAAACAAGAGGCACAAATTTTCCCTTCCTGTCGACAGAATAAATGGAAGAAAATTCAACGTTTGTTTTTACATTATTAAGCAATTTAAAAATTAAATGCAATATGGATTGTCTATATATGGATTGTGCAAAACACATTTTATAAAAAAGTATTTTTTTAATGCGGGGAAGTAAAAAGAAAAAATTTAATACGAGATTTTTACTGATGAATAAAATCTTAATGAGATTTTTGTCGTGGTAGTAAAAATGTCACATCGCATCGTAAGTTAAACAAGTAAAAAAATCTCCATTTTATTTAACTAAAACGATTCTGTTGGAAAAAAATAAATTCTGCTTAGGAAAAAAAATATTTGGTTTTTGTAAAAACTTTAATTATTGGAAAAAATTCAATTAAAGCTGTTAATTAACTCCATTGTCCCTAAACATATTTCACAATTCGTTTAGCGCATTATCAAATATGTTACAGGCTGAAAGGCTGGTAAATATAAATATGGCTGAAAGTGTGGGACATGGATTGTTCAAAAGGTTTTGCAAAAATTATAAATCAAGTATAAATTATTTGATTAAAAACGATTTCCGTCAGGGACATGGAATGCCCGATGGACTTTCTAGTAAAGGTTTATGCATCCAAATAATTTTCATTTTGATCATTCTGGTTGTTGACAACAACCACGCTGAATAACAACAACCACGTTAGCGCTGTTATCAAGAACCACGTTGAATATTAATTCGAAATTTAGAAAATGATTGTAAAGTGTGGACCCATTTATTCTAACTGAATGAAAAGTCTGAAACAAAAGCAAAGAACTAGTCAGTGTTTTAAAACAAATTACAACTAAAATTTTTAAGCAAAGTAAAAACTTAATAAGTTTTGATTGCTTTTGTAAAAGAATGTAAATGATGTACAATTATATAATCAAAATCAATCGTTGGAGCAAGAAAAAGGCATCAATAAGTTATATCACTGAGCCCCATTTTAAACTTATTTTACAAACCCGAAATATGATGGCCAAATAAATCTTCAAAAAGTATTCCTTATTTGATACACCTTAAAAAAAAGCTTATATTTAAAAAGCAGCCCCATAAATCGTTGGGTTGTGGGGGAGCCTAACCACGGCCCTGTTAACAAATGCTAAAAAGTTTAGGAGTTAAATATACAATAATTAAAAAAACAAAAACCTTACAGTTAAATTAACTGCTATATTTTGTGAAAGAAATAAGACAACATTTTTGGTTTGTCAAATCGCCGAACCCCGTATTGGTATTTTTAAAAGACATTTCATATTAAAATGTATAAAATTTCTTCCGCATCATCATAATATAAAAGTATAAAATTCAAACAATATAAGTGAATTTATATATAGTAAGTTTAATCATATTTTCTCTTTAAGTAGCATTGAGTAACGTAAGTTTCTTGAGATCATGTTACATCTTTCTTTTCGATGAATAAAGTTAGCAGCACTGAATTAGGATTCTGGCCCTACCGAACTAGCGGGCGAAGTACAAACCACTCTTGCTTTAGAGGCTAACATTGGAATATCTTTTTCATATTTGTACCAAAATTCATTAAATTTCCAATTATTTTGTTTTAAAGTGCAATTGAAAAAAGATAACTTTCCTTTGATATTTTGCTTTGACTGTGTTTTTTTCTATGCATAGACTGACACCACACAAGGTCGCAAGTTTTGCAAATCCATTTTTGTGGTTCACAGGCTGTTTAAGTGAATCTTGAAGTTCGAATGAAATATCTAAATCTGTCTCTTGTAAAAATGAAAATGAGTAACAATATTTGTCAATATGCAAATCTTTTTATAATAGTAATTTAAAAAATTCTTTACATATGTTTTAATATATTTGAATTTAAAAACAAATAATATTTTATAACTAACCACTTCTCGGCTGGTTTTGGTCTTTTTGAAAACAAGTGTTTATAAACGTTGACCTTTGAGGATATTGTATTTGAAAATGTTTTCAACAGTTTATTTTGTGCTTCCTGATACTCTTTTTCTGTAAGACACTCATTACTTCTTGGATCAATTCAAACCACGTTCCTGTAAAACTCCACAACGTAATGCGTTCAAATACAGTTCATAACATCTTTTTGAAGTGGTAAATTCTTTAGCTTAACTAATCTCGAACTTGCAATAACGACTCTTTGAATCACGGAAATATTTACAGCATCTGCAAAAATACACGAACATTTTATTAAGTAAGAGCAACTCAAAGCTATAATAAAAAAAACAAAAAACAACAACTATACAGCTATTCACAAAAGTTTAAACGATTGCAGAATTTTTATTAAATATGTTTGATTATTGTTTAATAAAAAAAAAAACTGTAAAATGATATCGAATTAATTTTTTTTATTATTTAAAGAAAAAGTAATTAGCTTTAAAATGAATATGAACATGTTATAAAAACTTTAATATTTAATTATAAAAAAACAATTACAAAAAATCATATAGGAAAAATAAGAAGCACAAAAGTTTAAACGAATTGCAACATTCGAACAAAAAATGAAAAAAAAAAACAAAATTAATATTTAAAGTGTCCTCCTTTGTTTTTATAGCAAAGATAAACTCGTTTATGCATTGATTCAACTAATTTTATGCACATCATGCGAGGTACCTTCAGCCAGTACTCATTCAAAAGTTGTTTCAAATGCTGAGTTGATTGAACTTCATGGTATGTCAGTTGATTGTCGATCCAAGACCAAATATTTTCAGTTGGGTTGAGATCTGGTGATCTAGGGCACCAGGGAAACACATTGAACTTTTTATTCAAAAAATATTCTTTGATTGAGTGAGCTGAAGCCCCGTCTTGTTGAAAGATGAATTGCTTGCTTCTGCCATACAAGTGTCTGATTAATGGAACTAAACACGTTTCCAATGTGTTCTTGTAGTTGTATTGATTAATTCGGCCTTCGCACAGCTCACAGAAGCCTATACCTTTGTGAGAAAAACATCATTAGATGCTAACCGAACCTCTACCGCCTTGTCGACTATGTTGCAAAAACCTGTCTGAATATTTCTCAGTCGCAAATCTTTTGACATAGATTCTTCCCTTGCGGTTTACAACTTAAAAATTAGCTTCATCATTCCAAATAACTTTTGCCCACTGTTCTACAGACCAGTACAGGTTTGTGTTTACATAAATGTTTACAATTTTGTCAACTTGCTAGAAACGAAAACTTATAGCCATAGCTCCTTTTCCTATACTTGCATAAATTAGGTTTTATATTACCGATGTGAACTTGAGTGAAAGATGGCTTTTCCGACTTGATTTTTTTTCTTCTTGGATCTTTTACTTACAAAACACAATCAGTTTTAGTGACATTCACTTGTATAAACATTTAAGCAATCACAGAATTAGTCCTGCAACAATAACATACACACCTCTTAGTTGTTTTTTTTTTGTTTTTTGTTTTTTTTTACAGCATTAACAATAACATTATGGCAAGGAGTTGACTTGGGTTTTTTTTTTTTTTTTTTTTTAGGAAAGTGTGTTGAGATTTTCATAAAAATCAAAAATTAAAAAGAATTTACCTCTGGATGTACTAGCAAGACTTTTGCTAAATAGACTACCAGCAGATTGAACAGCGTAAGGTGAGAGCTGTTTTGCAAGAACAGTACTAGCCTGTTGGACTGGAACAGCTGAAACTGGATCAGATGAAAGAAACAAACTGGGTTTGGCCAATGTTTGCTGACAAGCAACAAGGTTAGGAGTCAGAGGAAATGAAAAGACCTCTTTTGAAGGACAGAAAGCAACTTGCTGAGAAGGAGTAGCAGAAACAGGTTTGGCAACCACTTGCTCATTAAAGTAAACTGGAGAAAGTTGTGCATAGTGTTCAATAAAATCAGGTTCATCAGGAAATAATGTTACTGCAAGAGGAGAACAAGCTGTGTCAACAGGAACAGCTAAAGTCTGATCTACATCCATGCAAACAGCTTGTTCGATAGGAACTAGTTCTGCAAGAGCAGGGGATAACTCAAGTGCTGGGCTAGCGATTGTTTGTTCAGATGGAACAGACGAAACAGGAGTTGACGTAGGTTCACACAAGAAATCTACGGCATGTTCCTTGCTGTCCTCTAAAGGAACCTTGTTTTCTACAGCTGGAGAAAACGGAGCCACTGTGGTACAGCTGAAAGTAGCAACACATTGTTCAGAGTCAGAACCGGAGTCTGAATCTTCCTCAAAGATGTCCTCAGCCTCATGAAAACCGTACTCCTCTGCATTAGTTTGGAGCAAGTCCATCACATCCTTCTCCTTCTTTGGTGGTCTCTCAGACTTTTCAACAGTCAAAGAGTCTATGACTCCGAAGGGCTGTCCGATGCCCAGGGCAAAGCGCAACTCCTCTGCAGCGTTCCACTGGGACACATAAAAGCTATCCATCGTGTTCCTGCTGTGCTTCATGTAGAGTGTAGCAAACTGCTCGCGGTCTTCGTTGCTGTTGTTGGCAAAGTAAGTGGCTATAGAACCGCGAATGCAAGTGGGAGTAAGACGCTTCATGGGAATGTTTACTTGGCTTTTTCTGAAGCAGAACGTCAGGCAAGAGGTGATAGCAGAGGAACCCATCTGTTAAACAGGCACTCTAGTTGCACCGAATGTCACACATTCGTCTTTGTTGGGTCTCATCGATGGAAAAAGGGGCCTGTAGCAGTCGCTCAACTCCAAAACAATCTTGGTGTCTGCAGCCATTTAGTAAAAGTCATTGACAAGAAGGTCTCTGTGTCTCAGCAAATAAATATCGATTAACACTTTCAAGTCGTTCGGTACTAGAATGTTTTTGGCTCCGTACTTGTATACTGTTTTGTAGCGCTCTTGCACAATGCAATATCCACACTCACTCTTCTCAGCAGCCATGTTGTCTCTAATGCTTAAAAGAGCAATGTTAGACTTTCTTAAACTGTTAATTACAGTGACAGAGAGCAGAAGATGATTTGGTAGAGACACAGCATTGTCTCTAGTCGCTGTAAGAGACGACTTTCTAATCGATTCCACTAACTCTCTTACATATGCAGACTTGCCATATTCGGTCAGCAAACTGACATTGATGATGTTGATGGATTTTTTGCTTTTCACAAGGCTTCTCCTCAAAGAACGAAAGGGCCTCAGCACTTTTTGTAACTCCTCCACCTTGCAGCGCAAACGTCGGATGGCCTCATGAGAAAGTCCGAAATAGACGTTTCTGGCTTCACTGAAACAAAACAGGAGACAAAGGTAGACGAGGCGGTTGTACAACGTGTGACAAGACATGGCTTTTGTTTGGTCAAGTTCACTCAGCTTGGAATTGAGCTGAATGTTTTTAAAGTGCAAGGAAAAGTATCTATCCTCCAAAACGTTGGAATTGGTGAGAGCGTTCGGGTGCAGCGTCAGCGTGTTGTCACAACAGGTCAATATTTCCACGACTGCATTTTTGTAGATTTTTGCTTGTGACAAAGTGTTGTTGTTAGCTACCACAAGCCACTTTTCAAAATCTCTGAAGAGTTCATCTGCTGACTGGTAATAAAAGTGAAAAGCATCTTTGTCCAACTGAAACAAGAGTCTCTTATCTTCGGTCAAGACATAGGAGCTGGAAACCAAGTGCTCTAAGGAATTGAAATCAGAGTCAAGGACGGATTCGGTTTTCAGCTCTTTGTTTTCTACAGAGGTGCATTGGTTTGCAGAAGGAGCCTCGGACGAACCAGCAACTGGTGAGGGCAAGCTTAAAAGAGGATCAGAGGAAAGAACCGGAGAGGAAAAAGAGGAGGAAGGCCCAGGAGCAGAGGATGAAGAGCCTGATGCAGACGCTTGTTCAGCTACTGGCTTAATACCAAAGAAGGCAGGTCGAATAAATTGAGGGACATAGAGCTTCTCGTTGTCGTATCGCTTTGCCTCTGCAATCTTTTGTTTGATCATCTTGGAATCGTAGAAATGAGTCTCTTTCAAGTGTATGTCCAGTCGGTCGTAATATTTCCAACATTGCAAACAGGGGTAAGGTTTTGGACAGCCGGACTTGCGTTCGAGACGAGCATGCTGAAACTTCCTGACCATTGCAGAGTAAAAGATGGAAGCTTCATCCAAAGTCCAAGAATGATCTTTTTTAGTTGAAACCTGTCTGAATATTTCTCAGTTGCAAATCTTTTGACATAGATTCTTCCCTTGCGGTTTAAAACTTGAAAATTAGCTTCATCATTCCAATTAACTTTTGCCCACTGTTCTACAGACCAGTCCAGCCTTTCTTTGGACCACACTCGTCGTTAACGTTTATTCGTGATTGAAAGAATGGGTTTTCTAGCAGCTGTTTACGGTCCAATCCCTTTGTCCAACAACGTTCGTCTCACGAGCTCTCTTCTAACTTTTGGATTAATTTTTGACTCGTTGAAGATTTGTGCTAGCTTTTTGTAGCTGAGTCTGGGGTTTTCTCTGCTCATTCTGAATATACCTCTTTTGTCACGGTTGCTGAGTTTGGAGTAATATTTTAAGTTATGTAAAAGAAATCATTAGTAATTGTTCCATTTAGTCCAGTCTAGTTTTTTAAATATTGTCTCTAAGTTGTAATAAAGTTACATTCTTAAATTCTTTTTTAATGTATAACTTAAAAGCAAATTTGTTAAAAAATAATGATAACTTTTTCAAATTTACATTTACATTACTTTTTTTAATACTATTTTTTGAAAGGTGGTAAACTTGTAAGTTAAACTGTAAAGTTTTTTAGCAAAAAACTTTAAAGCCCAACATGATATACACGTCTGAAAAGCACAGGTTTTCTATGATGAAACAAAAAAATATGAGTTAGACAAAGAAGTGGGACAGTCTTTTATTATGTATGGATTATGAAAAAGTAACAAACTACAAGTAAGTAACTAATGTTTGAGGAGAATATTACAAAAGAGACATGGAGAGGAGGGGGAGGGGAGAATGAAGAAAATAAGCAAACCATATGAATGGGTTGATATAATGAAATCCTGCAACAAAAAGAATCCATAAAAAGTTATTTTTGTTTTGTTTTTTAAAAATAAGTAGTGAGATATTGTCATTTTAAATTTTAATATTTATGTAATAAAAAAAAATATTATAGTGCTAATCCTTTCTTTTTTTGAACAAAATTAATTGTTTAATAATTTACTTCTTAAAAAAAACAATACTATTGATTCTTGCTTTAAAATTCTGCATATTGATAGTGGCACTATTGAATTTGTAGTTATTAAATTCATCAACCATTTATTTTACATATTTATATAATAAAGTTTGTGCTTTTTTCTCTCTACATTTTTTTTTTAATACAGTCTTTATTTCACTGGTAAAATCTTTACAAACTATGTATTGCATTAGCTATCATTTTAGTTATTTCTTAGTCTAAAATAATAGTATATTTACGAATTGCAATTCTCCCAGCATCAGACAGTTGATTGAAGTAAACCTTCTATTGGCTGTTTGTACCATCTTTTTGATCTGCACCATCTTTTTGACCATTCTTTAGCTTAACCATTACAGGTTCTCTCATTCTTGACTCTCTCATACCAGGAAATGTTATTTTCGCAGCTTCTTTAAGTAAATTAGATAAACAATTAGAGTAAGCAAAATATCTAAACTATTTTCAGTTCCGCTTTACATAATTAAAGATTTTACACACTAAATATTGCATCAGCTAACTTTTTAGATGTTCCTCAAACACACACACACACACAAAAAAGTATATTTACCAATTACAACTCTCTATAACTCAGACTTTGCTAATGCTAACTTTCTGCCACTGTCATTCATGTTCATCTTGAATTGCAGCTGCACAGAAAACATTTTGTCAATGATTTTTGAATCTGCCTCTTTTTTGGTAGTTCTCATCCTTCTGTTGCTCTTCTGCTTCTATGTTCAAAAAAGCTGTGATATGTTTGATGTCATTATGGACAACTTTGCTTTTGGGTAGCTCATTCATGAACACTGCAACTTCTCCCAAATTGTTAAGAACAGCTTTTTGAAACACTGTTCGAATAAATTGAAAAATATTGAGTAGAAGTCACCTGAACAAAACATGTTCCAAACTATTCTTTAATGCAACTTTTAAGCTCAATCATATTGAAAATAAACCGCTTTAGTCATAACAATATTCTTTGCATGCAGTTTCAAGAGGAAATACTTGTAAGGAGCTTCATGTAACACTTGAGGTGTCCTTAACATGAAATAAAATAACACATCACTGAATTGTTTAATCATGCAGAGTTGAATGTGATAAAACTGAGTTAAATTACTTGTTAGTCACAGGGAAATCTTGACTAAGAGCGTGTAGCTTCTCTGAAACTTTGTTATGATTGACTGACTTTTGAAGATGAAGGAACAAAAGAAGATGGTGAAGTTGGAAATGCTGTTAATTTGATTTTGTGAGGAGCAGAAGCTGGTATCAATAGAATGTCTGAAAAAAACAAAATCAAAAACCTTGTATTTCCATAAAATGACATATGCATTTGATGTAAAACTTTATAAACAAACCAACAAAACATGCAGTTCCTTACCTGATGTTTCATTTAGGGTCAATATATTTTCTGCAACAAAACAATGCTCATCGCCAAAAGAAGACAAGTCTGATAGTTTACACACTTCAATATCATCTTTAACAAAAATAGAAATTAAAAAAAAAACAAACAAAAAACAAACATATTGCTGATTTCAAATCTTACTCAGACGTAATAAAACCAATAGTAATTTGAAAACAACAACTATTAAGACATGCTGTAAATGTTAAAAGACCTACCATCTTCACATTTCATTTTTATAAGTCTAAATTGTTTCCTGTGTGAACTTGGTAAAAGATTATATATCTCTGCCTGTAGCATGTCTGTACCACTTGGCCAAAACACAACCTTTTTTTCTGTGTCAATGCATTTTATTAAAGTTACTCCTACTTCTGTTTTGCTCTTCTCTTGCCATACAGCACAAGCCTACTTTTTCATTGGTACTGGTCCCATTTTTCATCAAACCTTTTTACTAAGTTTTATTAACCAATCTAAAGCAACCAATTTTAAAATGAGAACAGCTCCAATTAAAGTTCAATAATAAATTGATTATTATGATCACAAATAATGCAACTGTTATTTTAATTCAGAAGTATTATAACTTTATTCTAAAACAATTTTTAAATACTAAAATGATCAATAAACTTTTGTTATAAAAAAAATAATGTAACTTAATTTTTAAATTCCCAAAATGAGGAAGAATAAAAATTGAGCAAATTGAAGTTGCTTAAAGATGGTGTATTGTGTTAAAAAAAGCAAATTGATTTTGAAAAACTTAAGAAATAAAAAGTAAAAAAAAACTAATGCACACAAAAAAACTTATTTTTGCTCTGATTCATGCAAAAGGGGAAAATATACAAAACCGTTATTGAGAGGCAATATGGAAACCTTCTTTACTCTTACAAGTAAAGTCTTAAGATCCAGAAACCTCCTGGATGTAAACGCCACTCAATTGAACTTCTCAACAAAACCAATATCAAAGATTTTGGAATCTGCTGGGCTGGTATAAAAACTTTTAGTATATTTCACCTTTAAAAAATTGCACAAGTAATTATCATCTGCAAGATTTTCAACAACCATAAAAAGAGAGTTCTGATTTAGAAAACAAAAATCTCGAAAACTTACAGACAAGTTTGTACGCTTTGAAGTTTTAAATGCGGTTCTGAAATTTTGCAATTCGAACTGACGCTTTGCATCATGTGATGTTGGGTTATTGCAGTTTCGAACTTGCTTCTTCAATGTTTGCAGAAAATTTTCAAAAGGGAAAGCGGACATTTCATTGAATGAACTGAATTCCGTCCGCTTTCCGTGTGTCATGTTCAGACAATGAACAAGGCTGGCGAGCAAAGTCAGACTTAAAAAAATTAAAAAGTATATGAAAAAGGAACAAATCGCAAAAAATATATCGTTTAAAGCAAATATCAAAATAAAATTCTAAGAATTAAATAAAGATATCTTAAAATGGTCTATAAAACCCATTTTAAAAACACGTCTTCGGAGATCAAAAAGAGATTTATAAAACGTCTAAAATGCGCTTAATTCGGCTTAATTCTGAATTTACCCATTTCTTTTTATCGAAAATTAAAACTTTACTACAAAATAAAATTTTTTGAAAAGAAAAGAAAATGGTAAGCATTTATCTTCCACAATTCGAATTAAAGAAGGAAATTATGAAAGAATTAAAGCATGGACGTATAAGAGATGGACGCGCATCTTACAGAGGTGGGCAACCGTTATTTTTTTTTGAGTCCGATATCCGACAGTCCGATATTCGATAGTCCGATAGTTTTAGTTCCTAATCCGATATCGATTGTCCGATAGTTTTCCTAATTAGCCGGTCTGATTATCCAATATACCGATAGTCCGATAGCTAAAAAGTTTTTAATGCTCTTTTTGATTTTTTTGACCATTTTGAAAAAAATATTTGCAAAGTTTTTCAAAATTGAAAGAATGGCTTTAGATTTATGAGTGCAATACTTACATACAAAGTTTAACAAAAATACAGTGCAAAAAAAATAGGCATAAGTTGAATTGATTATTTCACATAAAAAATACAAAAGGTATGATATCAATCGTCTGGTCTCCTCATTAGGGCCATCCACTTCTCATCCAGCACATGGAGATTTCCTGTAAAGAACACTAGCATCACAAAGTAATCAGCCGTCAAGGAGGATCTTTTTGGCCTAAAAATCTCTCATCCCCTTCTAAAGAGCCTCTCTCACACCCGCAGAAGAGGGCAAAGAGTGTTATACTTTAATAAACATGTCCAACCAGACACTTCTGTGGAGCTGCGGGAACTAGTCAAATGAGACTTAGGTCCTGCTGTTGCCCCTGACCCTGTTACATCCATCAATGGTTTTCTCTTATGTCCTCTTCCAGGCGGCCCTGAGTGGCCACCATATATCGTCATTCCTCATAAAGAGATCAATAAACAGTAGATGACCTACTCCACGGCTTCTTAATAAATCGTTGAAAACTTCATGAATAGCACTATTCCATGCAAAACGAGGATCCTTTAAGAGAGCAGCGATGAAAGCATCACATTCAAAAAACTTTTGTGAACGTAAATTTAAAGTTTCTAGAAGTTTAGATGTTAAATTATTTTGTCCACGGGAATCTTTTCTAAATTATTGTATTTCTTATAAACTTTTTTATTTCATTAAGAGTGGCTTCAAACGACTAATTGGCAAACATGCGCTCCACAAAATATTTTGGTACAGAATGCACCAACATTGTTTTCGAACACATTTAGTTTTCTCTCTTGTTCTTGAGTATGTGATAGCCTTTCTATCCCATCGTCTGTATCATGGGAATTTTCTAAAAGTTCTTCTTCAAAATTGACATCGGTCAAGCAGATCGAAATCTTCAAAACTGTTTTGCTTCCTCAACAAATTCATTACAAATGATCATTCGATTTTGCATTTCTCTTATAGCATCAGAAGCTCTGATCATGTATTTACCTTAATCTGAACAAGTTGAGTAAATATAATCTGCCCCTTTCCCTACTTTCGCAATCAAAGTATTTAGCTCATCAGCTAAATCCGCTCCAAGTTGCCGTCTGTGCTGAGTGAGCATTCCCAAATTTCAATCGTGCAATTTTCCATCTTTTGTATAGCGAATGCTTGCAGAAAAAACATTTGTATTGAAACGAGAGGCTGAGTCAAACATTAATGATGGATATGCATTTTCTATATCCTTTGCAATAATTTCCTAAATTTGGTCAGCAGCTTTAAGAAAAAATTCTTTTGCTTTCTGACGATTCCATCTCACACCAATAGCTTGAAGAGCCTTTATAATCATCTCATTCTTCCCGATGACATCAGCGACCGTCATAGGCAAATTTCTTATCAGAATCGATTTTATGAAGTCTCTAACTGTATCGTTTATATCGAAGTCAAATTTAACTTTTTTACGCGAAACTAAAAATAGCATTTTCTTCACCATCACCCTATTAATAATTGTTATTTCGAACTCTTCTCCTTTCCGAAATTCCTAGTTCTATAGCAATATCCTTGTGTTTTGAATGCAAATGGTTTTTGAGATAAGAAACATATCCGGCAAGAATTGCTGGACACTTTACATTTCCCTCTGTTATTTTCAGTCAAAAAATATTCTTTAACTCCTACGTTTTGCATTTTTCTCAACTTAAAGCTTAAATATCTTAATCAAATTCTCAGAAAAAAAGCTTAATTAAAAGAATAATAATAAAAAAAAACTATTGCTTATTACTCGAATCTTAATGAATTAAAAATTTTGAACCATGAAAATTCCATCGTCTTGAGATGCTTTTCAAAAAGAAAGCTTACTTTTAAGGTTTAGCACCGGTAACACTTAATCGTAACGGTAAAGTATTTTTACTCCCACGTTTTTTTACTTAGTAAAAGTCTCATACTAAATTTTTATTGTATTTTTATGTACAAATTTATTTTGCGACTAAGCACTTTGTCAATACTTTTAAACGTTTCATCGTCTGAGTAAATCTATAAGGTAAACAGTTAGTAAGAAAACGACTAGGTAAACAGTTTATATTTTTGTAGTTGTTTAAAATAATTACATTGAGTTTCCAACTGTGTGATTTATAGTGGTGCCATTCTGGTTTAATTTGGCATGTACTTTTGTAAGGTGCAGTTTTCAACTTAAAAAAGTTCAAAATTTTAAAGAAACTTTTTTTAAATTTTCTTTCAGGAAAAAGTTATTTAGTGTAAAGAAGACCAGCACCACATAATTAAGTTTTTTAATGATGCAAATGATATTTCTAATGAGGCAAATGCATTATTTGGGCGCATAGGCATCAATTCAACCACAGAACATGTTCAAAAATTTTTTGGCATGGAATAGTTAAGTACATTGCCACTTTTGTTTCAGAATATAATAACTTTCAAAAAGCTAAAAAAAAAGAATCTTCAAGTGAAATAACTGTTACAAATCATTTCAGTCAGATATGTTATCTGTCCAATATGTCTGAGGCAAGTTTTCTGCCGACATAAAATACTTCCGAAATATTTTTCTGTCCACTTACTTTGACATAATTTTATGTCTGAGACATTTTCTGCCGACATAAATTATATCAGAAATATTTTTCTGACATAAAATATGTCAGATATGCTTTTCTGCCCATATCGTTTGATATAATTTTATGTCATTTTCTGGCGACATTACGGGTGGAATGCAAGAACCGAACTTAAATCAAGTTCGAATTGAAATCTCAAATTCGACTTTATCAAATCAGATTTGAAAATTTGACTTGAGCGAATGCGTAAACGAGACTTGAAAATTTCAAGTTCGTGCTTGAGAAAGTCGAACTTGAAAAATAATCAAGGCGTTAAATTCAGGGGGCTTATCGAAAAATGCTTTTCGCAACCAATAGCGGTAATGCATTTTTTTTACGGGAAAAACCTTTTACTGAAACAAATTCGTGTAATGATATTTCTATAATATACGTTAAAATAAAAAGTTAGTAACATGGTATAAAAAAAAAAACGGTCTCGCTATGTATTTTTTAAAACAAAAATAATTTCATTTTGGCACTTTCAGTTCTAAATCCTAAGTTGTAGGTAAACAACGGTTGGTCATATGTTCCACTTAAGTGATCAAGACAATATCTCTTGATTTCTCCATTTTAACAGATTCCATCTTAATATAATTAGTACAGAATAAGGGTCTGCGTATCGTTATCGGTATATCGGTATGAACCGATATTTTGAACCGATAACGATAAGAAATGATAACGATATCAAACGATATGAGTTTGTCTATGAAACAATAACTCATCGTTTGAACCGATAACTAAACGATATTTTATCGGTTGAAACGATAGTATCGGCTTTTTTTATCGGTTTATCGGAATACATAAAAATAACGAGAATACCGATATTTATCGGTATAATAACGATATTTTTTACAATATTCAAATTTTTTTTTTTTTAAATGCCACATTTTAGTTCAAATATATTATAAATCTTCAAGTCGAGTCAAGATGTCGTTTCGCCTTTTTGATTAACGTTAATATCATTTGTGATACAAATGTATTTATATTATGGTTTTTTTGTAAATGAAATAAATAAATATAAATGGGTTATTTTGATTACCATAATGGCTGACTGTTAAAACTTTGGAAGAAAAAAAGCCAAAAATTATGCGTTTTAATTTTGAAAATATACATATTTAGCACTTAGTTCAGATTTTTCTGACAACATATATTGTGTTTACTAATTTATATGATTGATTAAATGTAAAAAAATCAGGAGTGGGGAGAGTTTCAACCTGGCGGTCTATTTGGAGAACAGTGTTGCTTCACTTTTTCAAACGAGAGTAACCAATAAATACCGATATGAAACGATATGAAACAATACATTGTTCTATTTCATAATTTATTTAACTTAAGGAAATATAAATTCATAATAAATTTCTGAATTTTTGCTTCTGTTTAAAGTTCCAAACTAATAATTGTCTTCAACTGTCAGATCAACCACATTTGGAGTACTGGCACGAGAGGCAGTAGGAGACGGAGAAGCAGGTCCTTCAACGGCAGCAGCTTCATCGGCTTGTTCTTCAGCAGAAGTGAGCAACGATTTCTTGATCTTAACTTTGACGTTTTGCTGGATATACAGGAGTTTCTCTACATGTTCTGGTTGCAACTTGGTTCGTTTGTAGGAGACGATAGCACCTCCAGCACTAAAAGCTCTCTCTGACGAAGCACTAGATGCAGGCACACAAAGCCATTTTCTTGCAGATTCTGCCAACAATGGAAACTTGTGTTTGTTGGTCCTCCAGAAGTCCAAGACATCCAATCCAGTTACTGCAGGTACCTTGAGGTACATTTCCCATTCAATAGTAATGGAAAACTGATCAGCTGGAGCGGAAGTAACTCTAACTAGGACGTCACTAGCCAAATCAAAGAAAGGGTCGTCACCAGGTTGGGAACCTTGAGATCTTGCCTCTTCTAGCTGCCTGGCTTCCATCTCTTGTGATGCCTGGATCCATTCTTGATGGTACTGAGACTTTGTAATAAAAGCATCATAGGCCTCATCAAATCCACCAATCTTTTTCAAAGCCTGGCCCTTGTACAGAGGATTCAGTAAGTTGGCGACTGAATAGTGCAAGTTGGTTGCTCCAGATTCTGGAAACCGGAAATCAATGGCTTTAACTAGTTTTCGGTAAAACATCTCAGCAGTAGGAGACAGGCCACCACGAATAGCTTGCAGAAGTCGGTATTTCAATCCATACAGATGAGAGATAACTCTGTGAATGGAGACTTTCTTGTCAGCAGAGAAGCTTTCCGAAATGTCCGAGATTTTCCTTAAAATTGGCAAAATTTCGTCAAAGAGGTCAAACTCATCCTCACTGGGAATAGCGGGTGCAAATTTGTTAGGGTCAGAACCTGGATTATCCCTGATTGAGCTCAAAGGTCTTCTCAACCTTACAATACTGTCAATCATCATTAATGTGGAGTTCCAGCGGGTTTTGACAAGTGAGATAATTTTCACATACTTTAATTCCTTCTTTTCAACTGTGTCGTTGTTATCCAACATGTTTCGAATCTCCTTCTTGCTTCGCTGTTCTGACAAAGAGGACTTGTGGCATAGAGATGACAGTTCTGTCGCTTTTTTAATGGCTGATTCCAGATCCAAACCTTCAACTGACTTGGCTTCTTTAATTGCACCTTCCACAACTAAGTTCAAAAGGTGATCAGCTCAGAGCAGAGACTCGTCAACAAACTTGCATTTAGGGATGGCTGCCCTCAGGTTGGAAGCTGAGTCATGAACACAAACAACATAGCTGTGTCCGACATTTCCGGGAATCTCCGAGACATTTCTGAAAATAAAAAAAAAATTAATAAGTATAAATATTATGTAAATTAAAATTTACATATAACAATTTAATACCTTTAGTTATAATATTATATTATAAAATTATAATTAAAGATATAAAAAATATTACATGTAACGGGTAATATCGCTAATATGTTAAAATGTATAAAAATTTGTACAACAACAAATCAACAAGTACTACGTAATTAGCTTACTTAGTAATAGTAAGTTAAAGTATTAGTATAAGTACTACTATACTAAGTTAAAAAAACTTCTATAAAAAGTTATTTACTGATCCAGTCTGTTTGCAATAGCTTCTGCAGTATGGCGTCCAGAAAAGGGTGACACACCAATTACAAACATCCGGTGGTTGAAGTCTTCATTGATGAAGTGGAGGGTGATGGCTTGATAGTCGTCATTATTCCGACTTTGCCGCATGTCAGAAGAAATGGCGAATCCAGGACTTTTTTGGCAAATCTTTCTCCAGAACTTGATCCACTGCTACTTTCACGTTTTTGTAAACTAATGGCAACCTAAAAGAAGAAAAAACAAATAAAAAAACTGTTGTTTATACTAATTTATTTAAAAAAACCAACAAAATAAATTGGCGCGGACAGGTCTAGGAACTAACAACTTTAAAATTAAAAAGGGAGGTACTAACTTACTAAAAGATAACAATAATGTAATAATGGCGTCATGGGACTGCCCAGTTTTCTTGACTTTACTCTTCTGTCCATGACCAGAGGAACTTTGTCTCCATGATCCTTTTCATAGGACTCATCCTCGTCGTATATCTGTAAAATTAAAAAAAAGTTGTAAAGTTTTTACATTACAATGTACACACTGTAAAGGGGCTAAAGCCTGCAATTCATTGCAGTATTTCAACTTTGAACATTATAAATATAGAAATACTCAATTTAAAACTTTTTTTCACAACTGTCATATAATACCTGTTCAAACTCATTAAAAGCAAAATCAGCCTTCCTCTTCTTCTCTGACTTGTCTAGTTCAATCTGGGCAAATTCAAATGGATGCTTTCTAAAAAGATGGGACCTCATCCCAGAAGTGTTATGATCTGCAATCTTGACAACTGCCGGACAGAGCTTGCACTTTGCTTGGACGACTCTTTCACCAGCCTCACTTTGAGTCACCTCTTCTTCAAAGAAGTTCCAGATTTCCGTTCTTGGACGCGGCATGATGCTGGCAACTGACTTATAAGTTCAAACTTCTAAACTAAATAAGAAAAAGAATCTTTTACTTCACAAGAAAAACAATTTTATGTGGACAATAATGCTGTCCAACTAGTCACTTTGACTCCCTCTCGAAAACTAGCCTTTTCCCAAAAAATGAGAAAGCTGTTAACAATAAAATTTCTATCGGAC
The DNA here is from genome assembly GCF_058129835.1 of Hydra viridissima. Classification (NCBI taxonomy): domain Eukaryota; kingdom Metazoa; phylum Cnidaria; class Hydrozoa; order Anthoathecata; family Hydridae; genus Hydra; species Hydra viridissima. Next base: position 11,391,633 of record NW_028324312.1, on the reverse strand, counting down.
ATTTTAAATAACTGTTATTTCAAATTTTACAACAATATCAAGTTATTAAAATAATAGTTCAAAAATTTATTTTTTCTTTTACTACTTTGAACAACCTGTAGCGATGATAATTTTTGTTATCTAAGTTTAACCATATTTCACTTAAAAAGTTTAATAACAAAGTAAAAATAGACATTTCATACATACCGCTATATTGTAACAAATAAAATAAAACAAAATTTATCATATCTTACCTTCAAAATTGATTAAATTTCAATGTTTTTTGTGACTTCCAAGAGACACTAAAGAGTCACTGTTTTCTTTTTGAATTTGATATTATTTTTCCCACCTGACTGCGAATCATACAGTTTACAAACTACAATCCGTTTTTATACAGTCTTTCAACCTCGCCATTTCGACACATTAAATACATTAAGACATTACATGCGTTAACACCGACACACTTTATTACCTTAAATACATTAACACGTTAATTGCATCTTGAAGACGATATTCCCGACATTTTTGACTTTAGTTGATCAACAAAGTTTTTACCTGACATCCTACTTAATTGGTCTGGAAGGATCAATGATATCTATTAACTAGATGTCTATCTTGCGCTTCCGCAGCGAAGCAAATTTTTTGCCAACCAGGTTTGTTTTGCCAGACTGAAATGACCCAATGATAAATCAAAGCAAAACAAAACTGAAGTATTGCCAGTTTAAATAAAATGGATACTGGCATTAAAAACTTTAAAAACTTGCTTCACTTTTTCTTACGGAATTTTTGTGAAGTTAGACATCTAGATAATATATGCAATTGGGAAGGATTAATTTGTAAAACCGGTAAAGATAGGCAAAACGACATCTTGACTCGACTTGAAGATTTATTATATATTTAAACTAAAATGTGGCAATTTAAAAAAAAAAAAATTGAATATTGTAAAAAATATCGTTATTATACCGATAAATATCGGTATTCTCGTTATTTTTATGTATTCCGATAAACCGATAAAAAAAGCCGATATTATCGTTTCAACCGATAAAATATCGTTTAGTTATCGGTTCAAACGATAACTAAACGATATTAACATTGACAAACTCATATCGTTTGATATCGTTATCGTTTCATATCGTTATCGGTTCAAAATAATAATGACACGCAGACTAAGGGTCTGCGTATCGAAACATATCGTATTACGATACGATACGATAAGGTGTCGGAATGTGCGTATCGTAAGTTTTTTTATATTACAATAATATCGTACCCAAAAAGTTTGCACGATAAAGTTTCGATATTTATCAATTCATTACGATATTTATCGGTCAATTACCTAAATATCGTGACTCATATCGTAACTCAAACGATAACGATACTTATCGATTCATTACGATATTATTTTTTCCGGCTAAAAAAATAATTTTTTTAAAAACCTAAATACTGTCATAAAACTGCTGACAAGTGCACTATTTAATGTAAAAAAAAAAAAATAAACAAAACTTTATTTGTAATTTTGATTTTTTAATTTATTCAAGACTTAAGTTGAAGCAAAAAACAGCTAAAAACAAAAAATAACTTTTTACTTGATAAATTGTTGACGTGACATGTTTAACACGTTAAGGTTTGTGCCTGTGACTTAATATAAGAAAAAGATTAAAATTTAATCTCAAAGTCAAGGTTTATTGAAATCACTAAATCACTATATGGCAAGTTTTATAAACTTTAAGCAGTAAAATAAACCAATGACGCCACTAAGGCAATGAACCAATTTAAGTTAGTCATCCATTTCAACTGCTGATGTAATAGTTGAAGTAGGAGGTCCCTGACTTGAAGCAGCTGAATTCTGAGAGTTATTGGTAGAAGCCTCTTCAAACAATTCTTCTTTTTCATCCCGACTGGTTAGAAGCCATCTTTTGATCTGGACCTTAGGGTAGTTTTGCTGAATGTACAACAATTTTTCAACTTGTTCAGGCTGCAATTTTGTTCTTTTATAAGAGACAATTCCACCACCGGCACTAAAAGCTTTTTCTGAAGATGCTGAGGAAGCAGGTATACATAGCCATTTTTTAGCAGCTTGAGCAAGGAGAGGAAATTTGTATTTATTTGCTCTCCAAAATTCCAGCACGTCCACACCAACAACCCCTGGGAGTTTTTGAAATATTTCCCATTCAGTGACAATGTCCGACTTTGGAGGTGGAGCCGGACCAGAATAGGAAGTTATAAGTGCAGGAGCTTCTTCCATTCCAACATTATAGAAAGGATCATCTTCCGAAACATGACCTTGGATTTCAGCATGTAACCGTTCATTAAATAATGTTGTTGCGGCAATCCATTCCTGATAAGCATTGGATTGAGTAATCAGTGCCTCATAGGCTTCATCAAATCCACCCAGTTTTTTCAGAGCTCTTCCCTTGTACAAGGGATTAAGCAAGTTGGCAACAGAGTAAAAAAGGTTTTGACAACCAATGTCCGGAAAACGAACATCCAAGTTTTCCACCAGCTTTTGGTGAAACATTTGTGCTGTCGGTGATGCCGCACCAGCCTTGATGAAATCCAGGCATTTGTGCCTCAGTGTGTAAATGTTTGAGATAACGAGGTGAATGCTTACTTCTTTGTCTGCAGAGAAACATTCTGAAATCTCAGCAATTCTCCTCAGAATAGGCAAAATTTCGTCATAAAGATTGAATTCATCTTCTGAAGGAATGACTGGAGCTAGTTTGGTGTCATCTTTTCCAGGAATGTCTCTAATGGAGCTGAGGATAAGACGCATTTTTACAATGCTTTCCAACATCATAAAAGTTGAATTCCAGCGTGTTTTCACAGGAGTGATGATTTTCACAAATTTCAACTTATCCTTGCTAACAACATCACTGTCATCAAGCAACAGCTTTAGCTAAAAATTAAAATAGAATTATAAGAAACATAACATAAAAGTTGATTAGTACTATTTACTATAATAAAAAACTGATATTAACTATGTTATGTTCTTACTTTTTAAATGTTAACATTTTATCAGTTGAAAAATTTTGTCACACAAAGTGTACTAAGAAGTTTTTATTGCGCTTATATTGTATTAAACTATAAACTAAATTACTATAAAAGCGAAAAAAGATGTTAAACTAGTTACCTCTTTTTTAATTCTTTGCTCAGACTAAGATGACTTGTGGCATCTTGAACTTAATTCAGTTGCTCTTTGGATTGCTTCGTCAAGATCCAAACTGTCAAAACCTTTTGTTTCTTTGACAGTTGCTGCAACTGCCAAATTCAAAAGATGATCAGCACACAAAAGAGATGCATCTACAAAATTGCACTTGTTAATTGCCGCCTTCATATTAGCGGCTGAATCATGGACACACACAACGGACGAAACTCCATTATTTCCGGCCAACTCTGAGACATTCCTGAAAAGCAAAGTAAAATTAGTTGTTTGCTTTTTGATGTTTTAAAATATAAACTAATACTTTTGTTGTTATTTTAGATATAAATAAAAGTATTAATTTGTGACATTAATTTTAAACTAAATGGCGGATTTTGCTTATCTAAATAATTCAAACGATTAACTTAATTTACAGAAATTTTAACCTAATAAAAATTCAATACTAAAACATACTTATCTAGACGAAGAGCAATGGCTTCAGCTGTATGTCGTCCGGAAAACGGAGAAACTCCAATTACAAACATCCTTAATCGGAAGTCTTCACTCACATAGTGCAATGTACTGGCTTGGTATGCATCATTGTTTCTACTTTGCCAGAGGTCAGTTGAGATTGCAAATCCAGCGGTCTTTGGCAATTCTTCCTTTAGAATGTCATCCACACAGATTTTCACATTTTTGTACAACAACGGCAACCTAAAATCAAAATAAAAAATTATTGGTATTTCTCGTTACATATCAATATGGTTACCCACTAAGATAACCCAAAAAAAATTGGTGTGGATTGGTCTTAAAAAAGTAGCTTTTTAAAAAATTTAGTTCTCTTGGAACTCCCATTGAATTGACTCCCCACAATAAAATTTTATTTAAAACAATTAAAATTTTTCGTACTTGAACCGCGAGTATGTTGTTGCAGCCTTCACATTCATTTTTGGGTTGCAGTAGTGAACAAAATCTTTAAAAGCTTCATGTTCAACCAAAGAGAATGGCAAATTTAAACGGGCCAAAAACTTGACAATTTCAATGTCTCCTCTGAGCTGTTCGTTGTCTTGTGGCTTGTATTTGACCCAATGCTTTAGATTTTGGACCTTTTCTACTGATGGTCCGGAAAGTCTTCCTCATTTAACTCTACTGCCCAACATTAATGGTGTCTTATCATCTCGGACCTGCTCATAAGCCTCGTCTTCATTGTAGGTCTAAAAACTAATATGAAACCCATTAAAATCCCTAATATTGAAACATTCATCAGCATTTATCAAAAGTTATTGATATTTATCGTTAAATCTTGTTAAATCTTGGTATTGTAATAGTAATAATAACTAACACATATGAAAATAAAAGTTAATATTTAAATTAAAAAAGTAAAAACGTTTGTAAACTTTATTGCATCTGTTTTAACTCATCAAAAGCAACATGGCGATTTTCCTCCAGGGCTGCAAACTGAACAGGATGCTTCCTTATCAAATGTGATCTCATGCCAGATGTGTTCCTGTCCGCAAACTTGCAAATTGCAAAACAATAATTGCATTTTGCAGTGACAAGTCGCTCTTCATCTGGTGTAGTACTGACCTCTTCATCAAAGTGATTCCAAATTTCGCTCCTTGACCTTGGCATTCTTCAAAATGCTGTTCAATTACAAATTTAATACTAATTCAAACTAAAATTTTAATATCTTTCCTTATAAAAAAAATTTATTTTAAGAGCCTAATTATGTACCTCTAAGTAATTTAAAGAGTATCCCAAAAACTTTTTCCCAGAGAGTTTTTAAAAACGTTTTTATTACAATTAGCTAGTTAATTTCGGTTCAGTAGAACCGTAATTAAAACCGTAACCAAAACCGAAACCGAAGTTTGAGTGAAGCCGAAATCGAAACAATCTGAAACATGAAAGCCAAATCAATATCAAAATAACATGAAATAACTATTTTACTTAACAGTGGCTCATAACTCATTACAAAAACTTATATATTATTCAAATGCATCTATCTATCGATCGATATTGTAGTTTTCTCGCAACACATCGATGAGATGACAACAATATTCTCTTCAAACAATAACCTATCTTTACAAATTTAGTCCTTCTTTTATACCAGACAATATCCCTCAAAAACGTCATAAAAACCAACAAGATTACGGAATTAATAACTTTGATAGTTGTTACAAACAACTATCAAAATTATTAACATAACGTTCTAACAAATTTCGCAACGGAACAACTTATCTCTATATATATCTCTATAGAACAATCCAACTGTTTATCTTTTTAAATAAAGACATACCGTTGTGTGACCTAACAAAGTCCTATGCTTTAAGAAAGTCCTAAATTAAAAATTGACAAATTTTGAAGATTTTTGTTATTATTAACATATATATATATATATATATATATATATATATATATATATATATATATATATATATATATATATATATATATATATATATATATATATATATATATTTATTTGATAATAATAACAAAAATCTTCAAAAACTCCATAACTATGACATTTTTTTATCATTCAAATTTGTTTGAATAAATAAATATTTGAAAAAATAAAATAGATTTGTTTTTGTAATGATTTATGGGACATAAGGCATTTAAACGATCAGTATGTAACATGATTTGATAAAAAATAGAACATGTGAAAATATTTTAATATTTGATGATCGCTTAAAGAATGATTTGAGAATAGTAACTTGATTCAATTGTCACGTGATTTCAATTAATGATTACTTCAATTTTTGTAATTGATAATTGATTTACCCACAAACGATTAAAACATCATTATAATTAGGAAATCATCATGATCCCACACTAAATAAAAACAAGTTTTCTAAACTTAAAGAAAAAACCTCCCTATAAAAAGTTTTGGTTCATTACAGTAGTAGTTTGAACCGTAATTTTGCCCGAAACAGAATAAGTAAAAGGTTGTCGAAGCAGAAATTTTGAATTCGGTTTCGGCCGAAACCGATAGCGAAAGTTTCCATTCGCTACAATTAGCGGCAACGTTTCAGCTAGACGATTTTTTAATCACAAGTATTTTTTATTATTAAAAAAGCGGACTTTAATAATGAGTTTTAATCGAATAAACCACAATTCTTACGAATATTTAAAGAATAACTTTTTCTTTTTTAAAAAAATAAAAATATTTTAGAGCGCTTACCGTGGTGTGACCTAACAAAGTCCTATGCTTTAAGAAAGTCCTAATTTAAGAAATGACAAGTTTCGTATACATAAAATAAACATTTAAAGAAAAAAATTTAGTTATTTTATCTAACTAGATATCTAGTTTAAACAACAGAATTATTTTCCGCAAATGATTCTTTTATATATACGAAATTTGTCAATTTTTAATTTAGGACTTTCTTAAAGCATAGGACTTTGTTAGGTCACACCACGGTATGTTTTTATTTAAAAAAATAAACAGTTGGATTGTTCTCCTAACTGCCTGAGCCGTTTTTAACAACTTAATCTAAAAAATGGCGTTAAAAAATAGGCGATTATTATTTTTTATCAATATTTTAATCAATAAATTGAGAAAATATATTGCAAAATATTTTAAATTAACATTTAGTTAAATCTAATACAAAATATTGTAAAATATCTAATATAAAACAACTTAACATTTAGTTATATCTAATACAAAATTTTGTAAAATATTGAAAAGTTTTGAAAACCAAACGATATTTTATCGGAACGCATCGTACATATCGAAACTCAAAAATATCGTTATACAATTTTTATCGATAAATTATGCGATATTTATCGCTAAAAGCGATAATGATATCGTGCATATCGAAACCCAAACGATATTTTATCGGAATCATATCGTAACATATCGGATATACCAATTCATATCAAAACCCATTATCGTAAAAAATATCGGTTAGTTTCGATATTTCGATAACGATACGCAGATGCTTAACGCAGACCCTTGCAGTGCTGGCTGTAATTAATTACACGCTGCAGTTCTACGCACATCACTGAGATCACTGACGTGAGAATGACGTCATATCCTGGATTTTTCAGTGCGTTGTGTAACTCTTTGATCGCAGTGCGGTGTTTCGTTTAAAATTTAAACTGTCTTGTGTTTTGCAGTTACCAATACAGCACAATCTCTCTAATACAAATCTCCTTAATTCAAAAACCTCCATAATTTGATTAAATGCAAAGTCATCGTGAAATGCGTTTAAGAAAAATCAACTTTCTTTAATAGGAAAATCTGTCTATTTCAATTTTTTATTTTTCCCCTTAAAATTCGAAATAGAGAGATTATACTGCATCAGTCTTTGATTAATTAAAGTTTGACATACAGTTTTAAACCGATCTTTTTTGAAGTCGCTAAAATGTCATATCATCATAAGTCAGGAGCTCTAAAGCGTCATGAAAGAAAACGTGCGATAGAAGCACACAAAAGTCATCTCAAAAACTGTTAAGCTCACGGAGATGTTAGAAAATGTTAAAAAATTTAATGTTTTTTTTGGTAGCCATCTTGTTTTGTAATATGTCCGGCAAAAACGAAACAAACCAAATAGTTGTTAGGGAACAAATGTTGTATGTCCAATACTACATTTGTGCTCTGTTGATTTTGCTAAAATCAAGATATTGCACTTGTGTTTTGTTTTATATCTAATGATGGATATCACTTGTGGACAAATTACAAATGTCCTCTACAAGCTTATGTTACTGCCAATAAGAATATAGTAAAACATTGATTTCATAAAAATTAGGACATACCACGTTTGTGCTCAATACAGTCGATGAGTCTATTAATTTCCGATGGAGAATTTAGTTGCGGAGGGAATTTGCGAAAATCTAAATCAGTTTTTACAGTTAATTCACTCATTTTATAGATTACCATCGCAATTTAATCAAATACCTCGTATTATTAGAAATACTTCCTATTTACAGTGAAATCTCGTTATAAATCATCGAATTACATCGTACCTCGAGAAACCTCGTAAGAATTTCGATGTTTTCATTTTTCCAAAGTTTCTATAAAGGTTTTTCCACTGATCTCTATAATAACTGGATAGCGCATCTCTAATATCAAAATTGACGCCAAAATTGCCATATTGGAAAGCCCCAGAACAATGAAATCTGATATGTGCGATAAAGCGATAAAGCGATGAGCCAAAAAACAGAACTTAAAGCTTACGGGATTAAAATTTCTTGGGCTTTCCAATATGGCGATTTTGGCGTCAAAAAATAAGAAGTTTTGCTCGGAGTTGCGCTATCCAGTTATTATAGAGATCAGTGGGTTTTTCCGATTAATTTCCGTACTTTATTTTTACTATCAGTCGCGTATTTTTACGATGGAAAAAAATCCAAACACACACTTTTGCGTATAAACCGATGCATCGCCATCGTAAATCTCGTACGAGATTCCTGCCGAGTCCGATGGCGGGATGCTCTAACTTCGGTGATGGTTTTGTGTCTTTGCTGCTTTTTTTCTAAGTTAAAAAAATTTTTTGACTGTCTTGCGCCTTCTTCTACAAACCTTTGCTTTGTGCGGACGTTTACGCTAGGGAACTGCATCGCAAAGAGCTGTTTGCACGTCTCAGAGATTTCATCAGTGTTAGTTGCTTTGTTTTTTTCGGCATGGTTTAGTTGTGCTCGCAGTTTTTTTAATTGCGCGCTTTCTTTTCTCGCCAGCCAGCGTCGCGCTATTTTGCAGTTTTGCCGCTACTTGATCTTTAAAGTGGCTCATATAGAAAAAATTTTTTTTTGAATAAAAGCAATTCCAGTGGTTCATACATATTTTAGTTTGCTTTTGATAATATAGAAAACTAAAAATTTGATAAAAAAACTTTAAGTAAATTATACTTAAGACAAGTTTTATCAAAATCAGTGTTAAAAGGGGGAAAATCTGAAAAAATTCAAAACACTGTTTCTTGATCAATTTTTTTCGAAACTCAATAATTTTTTGTTTATAGTTTCTTTATACCATTATCATTCATTTCTACTAAAACAAAAGAAAAATATTTAAAAAATCTCAAACTGGAAACAATAATAAAAAAAAAAAAGACAAACTATGCATTAAAAAAATAGGTGTTTGGGGTTCTAAAAGTTATAAAATTATTCTTAGTTAATTATTTTAGTACATCTGAAATCTATATGATCAAGGAACATGTACTGAAAATTTCAGCCTAAAAGCTTTTCTCAGTCATGAGATATCCAGCTTTAAAGTTGCAAAAAAAAAGAAAAACGAAAGCTTGTTAAAACAAAAATATATCAACTTAAAAACCACCAGAAGCATAAGCTTCAGCAATATCTTTGCTATTTGTATTATCTGGAAGACCTTTTTGCTTGGTTCTTAATTGTTTGCGTCTTTTTTTAGTGTTCTCATTACTCTTATTTACAGACCATCGAATGCTTAACTTGTTAAGTGATATATTAGCTTTTTGCATAAATCTGTATCCACTAATTGCAAACTCTGCTTTTACATTGTTTACACCAGTTGCTCCATCATTAAAATAAATTATGGCAGAGTTGATACCAATCTCTAATACATCTTTTGTTACAAAAGTGTTTTTCGGACAACGTGACCATACAATATTGTTAAAACCTTCATTGACATTTTGGGTTTGTCCATGAAGGCATTTTGATAACAACTTGTCACTACTGAGTTCATAAAATGTTGGCAACAAAATTTGAAAACTCCATGATGGTAAATTTATATTCTTTTTATAATTGTTAGTACCATTAATTAAATCTTTTTTATATTTGCACCAACTGGACGATCCAGGTGGACAAAACTGATGTCGAACTTTGTCCCCTTTATCTGTTTCACAGCAATGCCAAACAATTGCTAAGACAGCTTTTTTCATAGAGTATAAGTTACTTAAATTCTGTTGATTTTTTCTTTCTTCCAATATTTGGTTTACTGGACATTATCATTAATCTGATAAAAAATACAAGTAAAATGTTTTGAGATATCAATAGCTACTAAAATTTGAATCAAGCTGTACAGCACACTCTACAATACATGACAAATCAAAAGCCGTTTTATTTAGTTGCATATATTTTACAATATACAGACTTTATTAAGATATTTATTTCATATTATAAAATTTTAAAATAAAAATACGTAATTAAAAAAAAAAAAATGTTTAATATTATTAAAAAATTTTCCACTAAAAAGAAATTTTAATCATAAAAAATTAAACTTACCTATGAAAAATGTTAAATTAAACTAATAGAGTAAAAATTAGATTAAAAAAAATTAAATTAAACTAATAGAGTAAAAATTAGATTAAAAATTAGATTAAAAAAAAAATAAAATTTTTCTAAAAAAATGAGTTTTTTTTTCTATATGAGCCACCTTAAGGTTGTTCCAACACTTTAAAACAGAGGAAAAAACGTGCTTTTTTTCGCGTTGGTCGTTAATCAGGAGTCTGATGCCTCTGTCTTGCATAAAGTAAAAGAATCTGTTGAAAAAATTCTATCGTTCGCTTGGCTCGTTCTGCTCATAAATGGGTTATCGAGCTCTGACAGCTAAGGAACCAAAACCATTAAAATATCGGGTACCCTTTCGCGTCTTGAACTTTTTTTTTACCCAAAAACCCTAACCAGTTCAGTATTTGGCTTTATCACCGTTCGGGTCCCAAAACTTAGCAAAAGATTTTCGAAGATTGTGAAAATCGCTAAAAGTCACTAAATTTTTGCTTTAAGTTTTTGCTTACGGTAATTTTAGCATCTTTGAAATAGTCTCTGAAATGTTTAATGTAAATTTAAAAAATGTACTAAATTAAACTTAAGCTGGGAGTATTTAATTAAATTTCATAATTAATTAAACAACATGAGTAAATGAAAGAGCTTAATTAATGTAAAAATATATGCAGTTTTGGTACCAAAAAATAATTTTCTAAACACTCTAGTTGCCTTAGTAATCATAAAATTAAAACACTGGCAAGTATAGCAGTATCACCCAGTACTTTTATCTAACACTGGTTACAAATAAATATTAAAAGTTTGGAGATGTACTGATTCGGAGACTGTTTTCATAAGTTTTATAGCAAGAAATAAATCGAAAGAAATCTGAACCAAGCTTTAAAAAGTCATTTTCGAAAAATTCCTAGACTTCTTCAATGTCATAGATGTCCATAATGTAAATTGCGTCATCAGGGGCTTCCTTGATGTCATCATTCGAGTCCTCATTTGGAATTGATGAAGAGCTTTTGGCTTCTGAGCAGAGTTTAAGCAACAATTTTCCCTCAAACTGAGAGCAGTTGCTCTTCATGAAGAGCTGTTTTTCAACTTTTAGAGGATTCATACACTTTCTTCCCTTCGTGACTGTAAGGCTGGCAGCGCTGAGCAAGCGCTCTGAGGATGCTGAACTTGCAGGAATGCTCAGGATAGCAAAGGCAGCTTGATAAAGAATTGAATAGCTGTTCCGTTTTTTCACCAAGAACTGCTTTGGTTTTTCCTTCCATGCAGAAACTGCCTCACTGGGAATAGTTTAATGTTGGAGTCTTTTTTTTCACTTTTGCCAAATAAACTTGACAAGATCTCTTTGACAGCTTCTTCGATATCCTTGGCCATATTCTAGAGACTGAATTTTTTTTCTTTGAGCCTGGCTTTCAGCAATTAACTTGATGTGTTGGTCTGAAAAATATAATAGAATTTAAAAAGTTAGACTTTTATGGGCGAAGAGACTGACTTTAAGGGCAGATAGTCAGACATTTTCATACTTTAACCAATTTTTACTAAGTTTGTTTCCAAATATTTACATCTATTTGTATTTTTGGAATTATTCGCAACCATTCCCTCTCATTTCTTTTAAAAATTAGCAACTGCATTACTTTAGATCAGTAGAAGCACTTATTTATATAAGCAACTTTAGATGTTACTTTTGACAAATGGCACGTCTAATGGTGGATTAGGAACTCGCATAGGAGTAGACTACAGCCAGTTACATTGCAACTTTTGACATACAATATTTTTAAATAACTTTTCACTCACGTTTGAAACAAGGATCTAAGTAATTGGCTACTAGTTAGACAACTTCTCTGGAATTCTTTGCAACTCTAAACAATGCTTGAAGGTAAGTAGCAACCTGCGTAAAATTTACTGACACTAGACAAAGAAATTGAGCAAATTGACAATTTATTACTTTATATTTTGGCTTCGCATTCATGGGGAAGCAGGTCATCTGGATCTAAAGATAGTGTTGGACTTTCTTTTTTACGTTCACTTCCTTCTTCTCTTTCAGTAACAACATTGACTAGACTTTGTGATGACAGAGCACTTGGCTGGCTAGCAAATATTTTCGAAATGTTTTTTTCTTTTACGCACGTCCGATTTTAAATTCAAAATTTTAAACTCACTTCCTTTCTAGCATCATTTCAAGTAACGGAGAAGGAAACAATTCTGGCACTCAATGATGCTTTTCGATCACTTTTTCTGGTTTTGGCTTACCTTGGATTATTTGTAACAACCAATAAGAGTCAAGCATTTCAAAAAAAGGGTGAGATAAAGTTATTTCGCCAAATGGATGGCGTGAGAAGCATAGGGAAGTATGTTAAAATTTGTTTAACTCCCTAAAGGCCAAATGAAAATGCAATTATTGAGATTATCACGGTTATATTCCAATTTGGTAACTTATTTAGAAAGATCAATTATTTTTGAATAAAATCGACTTTTTTCACAGAATACCCGACAGAACTGTCTGGTAATCGGGTTCGGTTCGGGTAATCGTATTCGGTAATCGTGTTTGTTAAATTACCCGAAAGATTCAGTCGGTTGGGTATGAAAAATTTTTGACCACCCTATTTTATTGGGGTTATCGAATAATACCCGTTCGGGTAATCGGAGTCCGATAAAATTATTTTTAGGTTTTATTGGCGCCCGATACCCGCTTGGGTCGGTACTTGTTCGGTTCCTATTGGGACCCGGACATTCCCTTTTTTGGCGTAACTTATGCTGGAAGCATCGTAAGTCACGCTCAAAACTGTACGACAAAAAGTCCAGCGTTAGTTCAAATTTTTGTCGTAATGATATATGGCGCTGTGCAATATCTATATGTTTTTTTTTGTTTTGATTAAGTATTAGAAGGTAAGTGGCGTCCTCTAACTTTTTTAACAGAAGATAATACTAATAAAACAAAGTTTATTCTTTGCCATTTGAGATACAAGGTAAAAGTATAATTGGTTTATATTATATTATTTTTAATGAAAAATAAAAATATTTTAAGACTTAGAAATTGTCTATTTTTAACTGCCGATTTTGAATTCCCAATTAGTTTGACGACATCAGGCGGTGGCATTAAATTATTCCAGTATTTCCCAAAGCAGGGCCCAACCCAATTAAGGGAGGGGGAGGGGGCAAAATTTGAAGTAAAATTTTGAATAAAAGTATGGGGGCTCTCATTTCAGTGAATTAAATTTTTGAATATTGAAACTTTTGTTAGATTAGGGGAATTTGAATTTTAGAAATAAGTCCGTAACAAATAATTTTGAAATCAGAATCAATCATGATGAACAGGCTAAAATTGTCAAGCTCAAGCTTGGCTTGAGGCTCAGGTTCAATTTTTGGAGGGTCAACCCGAATCAAGAACTTATTAGAAAGTCACATACATATTGGAAAAGTCTATATTCAACCAAAACATTATGAATTAAAAAAATATAAGTTTAAGATTTAGTTGATATAAAAGATGAAGTGTTAAACATTTATCTATGATGTTAGATAATTAAATAAAATTTTTAAAAATTATTACCTTTTCAATTTATAAATTGTTATTGTTATTGCAAGACCAAAAACCTTGTTGTTTTGTCCGCCAATTTGAATCACAGACATCTAAAATATTCAACTCATAGAGTTGAAATCTTATGACACACTTGAAACAAATGACGAAAAGATTACGATACGATGCAATACGCTGAAAATTATTTATAACATTGAAAAACTTTGTCACGCTGAAATAGTCGTAGCGTAACATTTCCATCGTAATTACGACATTTCTAGCGTTAGGCTCGAAAAAGTTTTATAACATTGACTACAGCTCTCCTTACAGTTAAAAGTTGCGCATAGTAAAAACGATGTATGAAAAAAATTTAAATTTTCTATAGGCATGTCTAGTCTTTTAATAGCAAAAGCGCGATAAAAAAAGTATTGAGAAAAATAAAGTACACGGAAACAATAATGATACACCTCGTACTTCCATAAAATAAAGGTACGAATGTATGTGCTAAAAAAAAAAAAGAAAAAAAAAAGGTTGACATAAAAGAAGAAAAAGAAAAGAAAAATTATATTAATGATAATTTATAAAATTAAAACAATAAATGTAAAATATATATAATCAAAAAAAGAAATTGAAATAAAATGAGATAAATGAAACATTTCAAAACAGAAATAAAACGAAATTAAGAATCTTATGCAAAATCGGAAAGGAAAATTATTATAAAAGCAGCATAAGCAAAATGAAAGAAAGATTATTAATAGAATATGTAAAAAAATTGAAAAAAAGAGAGAGAGAAAGAAACTACAAAGAATGTGAAATTATCACTCTACTTTTTCTGTTCATGATGAATTGATCGAATCGTCATCGTCAAAGCTAAGGTCGGCATCTTCCTAGTAGTGCGTTGTAGTTGTAGTGGTGTTGGAGTTAGGCATCAGTTGAATGGAATTTTTTGGATTCTTCTTCTCTCTTTTTCCGCCTTGTCGTTTTGGATTGATTTTAGATGGATTTTAAACGGTATTTTTAGAAGGTTGGTTTGTTACAGGAGGAATTTCGACTTGTTCATCTTTGGTGATGTTTACTTCTTTTTCGACTATGGTGACGTTTTCTGCTTCAAAAGGTTCGGCAGGCGGGTTAATTAGGTGTTTTATGGGTTTGTTTCCGCGAGCTGCTGTCGAATCTCCGGTTGCCCTCTGTGTCTATATTTAAGTATTAACCCGTCCACGTTCTCGTATCTCGGTATAGAGTTTAAGAATAATCCATTCTTAAACCCAATACCTAGATACGAGAGCTCTAATTTGAAATAATTATTATGACGTTGCATATACAAAGTTATTCCCTCCAGCTTTTCTTTTTTGAAAGTAAAAAGATTCGAATGTCCCTCTCCCTTTCGCTTAATGTTCTCCCAACACCGCAATGACATCTTAACACCCATTTCTTAACATTCCAATTGGAATGTTTTGCATGAGGACATGAACTTTGAGGGATAAACCTTTGTCTGAATCTTAGTACGCATCCCTTAAAGGTTACTTCAGCATTTAAATGACAGTTGAT
This sequence comes from Hydra viridissima, assembly GCF_058129835.1. Lineage (NCBI taxonomy): Eukaryota > Metazoa > Cnidaria > Hydrozoa > Anthoathecata > Hydridae > Hydra > Hydra viridissima. The sequence continues at coordinate 11,376,265 of NW_028324312.1, read as the reverse complement.
AACATTAGCAATTGCATGTTCTTCGAATCGTCACACTGCTAAAACAACAGGATTGTTTTTGGCTCCCTGTACTATACGCTTCAAATGCTGTAAATAATTTTCAGATGGAGAGCAAGATATACGTGCTAAAGTACAAGAGAAATATTTCACATCATCAGCAACATGAAGTAGGTTGTGTACATTATAAGTCACAAATGACTGACAACAGACAACCTTGCTGTCTGTAACAAAAGTTTCAAGAAGTTCTTGGGAAAAAAGAAGCAAACTGTTTCTTCCAGTAAAATTTTCAATACGCAAAATTTTAATTACAATTGAAATTTTGAAAAAAAAAAAAGGTGATACATGTCCTTTGAAACTTTTTTTTTTAAAACCACCATTCCAGCATACAAAACAAATTGTCTGAGTTCTATTCCCTCCCATCTTTCAAGTTGTAACAAACTGTGAGGGCATCTTGCAATCCATGAAGATGTACACTGTAATATGTTAAGTAAATTTTTTGAAATAGATTCTATAAAAAAAAATATTAGAATTGTCTACAAACACCTAAAAAAATAAGGTGCATAGAATCTAATGAAAAATCTTTAATGATGTCAATTCCATTTAACTAAAGGAGAGGACTATCAGTGAGTTTGTAATTTGGATAACACTCTCTACGAAATTCTATATCAGTTCTCAATTTTTCACCAGTTTTTAAATAAACTATTCTATGATGGTCTAATGTTGCCTCTGTTGTATATCTTTCACCGCCAAATTTTGCAGTGTGTCCAGCAACACATTTAATAAATGCTCGCTTAGGTGCGTCACAAGTAAATGAGCGAACACAAAATGGCAGTTCAATATTTTAAATAGAAATTCTATCCTGGTGCATATAGTTAGCTTCATTAACAAAGTTACTTAGATATTGATCAAGAGAGACGGTTTATAATTGCCAATGTACAAAGGAACCACAAATTGTTGGTCAATTAAACCAACCACTCTACATAAAATTGGCCAAAACGGTAAATTTGATAATTTATGTACAGGTAAGCAGTCAATATTTGTGTCCACTTCAACGCACATGATTTCTTTAGTGCTTCTATGAAAAATTGATAAAATACTCTTTCGTAATCCAAGGTAAACATATTTTCCACTATATTGATCAACAACATGTCCGTTGTAAAGTGCAAGAATCTTTTAGAACTTCTTCTTGATGAAAACGACCACTAATTTGCATCAAGTTTAACGATTCATCAAAATACTCTCTTTGGAGTTTGCATTTTACTGCCCATTTGGTAAGATCCGATAGAAATTTATGCACAGTTTGCTTAATTAAACATGTTTCTTCATTTTCTGAGCTTGAACTTTCAAAAGGATCTATTTCTTCTAATGAATCAGAATGAGAATGACTACTTGAGTTTATAGTTATCATAGGGGAATCATTGTGTGAACTTTTTGAAATATTACACTCAGTACCCTCTGATATTTCTTCTGAGAATTCAGATTGAGAATGAGAACTTGATAAAGATAAATTTCCAGCCAAAGGTGCTGGGCATATTTTCATATATTCTTTCATATATCACGCTGAATATCTTCATTTTTGTTAAATTAAGGTGGTTCCTACGTAATCAAAAAAAGTTACTTTTTATTCATTATGCATTAATTTTCTCAAAAGTAGGTACAGAATGTGTAAAAAAAAAAAAATTTTCGAACACCAATAATATATTGATGATCACATAGAGGCCTATAATAGTCAAAATAACCCCAAAAAATTGAGTTTGCTAGAAACACAATTACTCATGAGTAAAAGCTCATTTTACTTTCAAACTTGGATTATTTCAAACTTGGATTATTTCAAACTTGGATATATTCAAACTTGGATATATTCAAACTTGGATTCAAACTTGGAAACTTGAATTATACTTGTTCGTGCTACCTATATCTAGTGCGTGAGTTTTTTTTATTAAAAGATCATGTTTCTACTAAAAGTTATGCTTCAAAACAACTGTATTTTCGAAAAATGTGCTACTAGGCTTCTGATCTTAGTTCCCTAACCACAACTTACAAGTAATAAACTTATTTGAAAAAAACTCAGCCACTAGCAGTACACTGGATGAATAAGTCCTGAAAAACTCAAGTAGCTATCACTATTAATTCAAAAGCTATGATGTTTTTTGTGAGACAATTTTCTTGAAAAACGATACGGTAGAAAATCAAAAAACAAGAAAAAAATTTGTTTTTAAAACTAAAATCCTCCTTTTAAATAAGTTTCTCCTCCCTCTTTATGTAAGTCTATATCCAATAAACCCTTCATGATGGCTTTTAGTTTTTTTCTTTTTGAATTTGTCTTCTCTGATGTTTTAATAATTAAATTTTGGATGCTGCGTCGGTTTATTTTTTCAGATATAATATTAAAACAGACACCGGTCTGTATTCGAAGTTTTTCATACACTTTAACAAGTCCAAATTGACCTTCGTTGAATTGAAGAACAGCACTATATACACCTAACTGTAGAATTGACCTTTCTACAAAGACTTGCTAAGGACATTTCATCCAGATAATATTATTCAGGGACTCGTTAGCATTTTGAGTTTCCCCGTGGATGCACTTGCGAAGAAGATCATCATTTGAAAGATCTTGGAAAATCTTTGACAAGATAGGAAACATCCACTCTGGTAAATTAATCTCCTCTTTGTGTTTTTTAAGTTTATTTTTCTTATAAGTACACCACGATTCTTCTCCTGGTGGACAAAACATGTGGCGCTTATCTAAGTTAGAAAAGTTGGTACAATGATGAAGGATAGCACCTATCCACTTTTTCATTGAGTAAATTTTTTCATCGTTAGTGCAACTTAATTTTAGACTTCTTCGAATAGCAATACCATAATAATTTGTTATTGAATTGATGGAGTTGTTTGTCAATTTTCCTTTTCCACCAAATAGTGTAGAGGTATTTTTATATTCTTGTACTAGTGCCCTAAGTCGAAAACCTATTCGTTTATTTACATGTCCAACTTTGACGTATAAGGCAACATTAGAATAGCAAAAGAGATGTACTATTTAAAGTTTTAAAGTACATTTAAGATATAACTTAAAAAATAAAACGGTTGCTATGGCCGTTGCTAGGCACTAAAACTTTACCTACCTGTATAAAATTAAAAATATTGTAAAAAGCATAAACAAACTTAAAAAAAAAGTATATACCACGAGAAAGAGCAATAAATTTTCAAAAAATCAATTTTTGAAAAAATTTCGACTTTTGATTATGTAGGAATCACCTTAATCACTAATTTTACAGCATTATTTACTAAAACTTGTAAAATGTTAAAATAAATATAGGAAAAAAACCTAATGATTAGAAAAGATATGAATATAGGAAACAAAAAAATAATTTTAGATTATTTTTAAAGATGATCATCATTTAATTGCTAAAACATTAATAATGTATAATATGCATGTTATCATATTATCTGTAACATTGCCATATTACCAATATCCAACAACTGTTATAACATTTAGCAATTTGTTGCTTATATGCAACAAACTAATGTACATTATAGCAAAAACAAAAAAAACTATTACTAGAAATATAGATATATATCTAATATATTGCATAGCCTTGGTCTAAAATCTTCATTAGGGAGCAAATGTGCGAAAAGCAGAAACATTAAAGTCAAATTCATAAAATAAACTAAAATTACTTAACATATAAATATTTATTTAACCCTCTATCCGGTACATTATGCTCAAACTAGTAAAAAGATTTTTTTAATGAATTTTTTTGTAAGAATATGGCTTTATGTGCTTGAGAAAAAAACAAAATAAATCTTTATGATAATTATTATTGCTTTATGATTTGTTGCATTTATGCAACTTTGCTGAAAAGAGGTATAAAAAATGATGCTTTTTTTTTTTTTTAAAAAAAAAAATAATAATATGGGTAAATTCAGGCATTTGAAGTTACTAATATCTATTAACGAGTTGCTAAATGTTTAATAGACTGTTGTAGTTTTAAAACAATTTCATCTTACAATAGTTATATATTATCTAATTTTACTGTACATGGAAGTCTTTGAAGCAGTTTCTATCCTTGTTCAGACAAAGTTGTATTTTACATTTTGAACAAAGCAAAAGAACAGGTCATGTTACATATTCTGCACCGCTCCTTTTTATCCTTGATTTCGGGCCAGTAACAGAATCCATCATATCTCACATCACTAATTGGTTTTGATGGCTTTCTTCCGAGCGTCTTTAAAGGTGAGTCCAAACTTCTTTTGGGTCCATTTTTTTATGACCAACTTTTTTTATTGCTTAAAAAACGTTTTAAAAAACGTTCTACAAAACCTAATTTTTAATTTTTTAGAAAGAAACTGTTGGTTAAAGCAGCAAGAAAGATATAAGGACACATTTTATTTTCTTAAAAATTTAAGTTTACAAATCTTAAATACGTTAATATTGTAAAGATAAATTCTGGTTGCTTCAAGGCACATTTGTATGAGTAAAAGGTCCCTGCTTTAAGGAATTAGCAATTATTGCATCGACACCCGCTTCTGTAAATGATTTGTGAGCTATCGATGCACAAACTAAAAGAAATGTACATACACACACAAATATACATACATACACATATGCTAAGCTTGAGAATAAGACAAAGTTTTTCTAAAAACAATTATAACACTTTCTAACAGGCATTACAAGAATATACAAAAAATAAAAGAATATTTTATAACTTAAGATCTTTCTTTGGCATACACCAGTGGGAATATTGAATATCCTCTTTCTTCTGGTAAACATGCCCACTATCTGATTAACTTAGATTTGTTCAGTTGATTACTTTGACCTTTCTGGGTAAGCACTGTTCTTAACAGGAAAATTTTAAATGTTTTTGACTCAACAGGGTTCACAAAAATATTATCTAAATAGCACTGACTAAAAACATCACGCTTGTAAATGTCATCCATAACTTTTTGCAATACAAAAGCTATTGATCTATCTTTTAGGTAAAAACACCTGTCTTTCTTATCAGCCGAAGCCTCTGTACATAAAGTTTTATGATTTAGTTTTGGAAAACAAAGACTATATTCTAAATCTCTCTTGGAAATTTGATTAATAGGATTCTCAGAATGCCTTACAAAACGCTTTATGTACTGTAAATGATTCTCAAATGGGAAGCACAAGATGTCATTAAATGCACAGTTAAAATTCTTGACATCACCACAAATGTGTAGCATATTATGCACATTATGAACTAAGAAAGCATTATCATAGAATATTTTGCTATAATTTACAAAACAAACTTGCAAACCTCTAACGAATCTAAATGCACATTTCTTTTTTCTTCATTTGAATTAAGTAGAATACTAATGGCAATATTCAGCGAAAGGAAATGGATATAGACATTCTCCAAAATAATATTTTGCAGTGCAACAGGTCCTAGATAAAGCAAAAACTGACAAAATTCTTTGAAGATGAGAAAGCTTACCACAAGGATCTTTTTTCATATAGTTTAGAACCCTCAGAACAACACCTAAATATACCAAGTGCATACAATCAAAATAAAAGATTTTATGCATAGTATACTATTACTTAAGAAAGGAGTGATGCCTTGATGAGAATCATAGCCATTATCTCTAAAAACTTTTTCAGTATTAGCTCTGAAGAGATCATTTCCATTAAAAACAACACAACCATTATAAGACCTATTAATTACACATCTCTGACATGAGCTATATCTACAAACCGGAGGGAAGTGACCTAGCGACTAGCTAGCTTTATAGCAACTTTCTTGCGATTTTTGTTTTCTTACTTTATTATTTCGTAATGTCTTTAACATCTTCAAAAATATCGTTGCTTTGTAGCTAGCTGCATGATAGCCACAAATCGATAGCTAGTTCATAGCTACATATCTCAGGTTTTAAGAAAGCGATTTTATTACGATAAGAGGCTAGCTACATATCGCATTTGTGTATCTGGCTACCAGGTAGCAATAAATCTATAGCTTTTCGTTAGGTACATATAGCAGCTTTTTAGCTATCGATTTAATTTCAGTTTATCGCTAGTTACATATAGTAGCTTTGTAGCTGGTTAAATGATAGCCACAAAACGATAGCTACATATCGCAGCTTTTTAGTCGAAATGTTTTATACAGTTGTTGTTTCGGCGCACTTTTCCAGACTGATGGAAATTAGATGTTGGTAAGATAGATAAGCGCGGTCAGTTAACAATTGACAATTGATATTTATTTATTTTATGTCATTCAAAACAGCACAAAATTTTTTATAATGTAGAACTAAAATAATCTTTAAATATTTTTGTTCAAAACCTAATTTAATCAAAGTGAAAATATTTTCTTAAGTGTTTCTCTTGCTATTCAGATTTAACCCATTTTACTCTCTCTTCTCTCTCTGTCTCTGTCTCTCTGTCTCTCTGTCTCTCTCTCTGTCTCTCTCTCTCCTCTCTCTCTCTCTCTCTCTCTCTCTCTCTCTCTCTCTCTCTCTCTCTCTCTCTCTCTCTATATATATATATATATATATATATATATATATATATATATATATATATATATATATATAATAGAGAGAGAAAAAAAACAATTGCGTTTAAACTTTCTGAACAAGGTGTAAATATATATATATATATATATATATATATATATATATATATATATATATATATATATATATATATATTTACACCTTGTTCAGAAAGTTTAAACGCACTTGTTTTTTTAATATATAATAACTCGATATATTGTTTTTTTAAGATATAATAACTCGATAAATTGATGAGATGTGGTCCGCATGTTTTATGTTTATTTATACTAATGGTTTAATTTATCGATTTAGAGAAAAAAATATATTAGGATACTATAAAGAAGGTGGAGGGTGATGTGAAAATTAACGGAGCAATTAAGTCCTTTCAATTTTTTGAAATAAAGTTTAAACGCACTTTGATTTGAAAACTCGTAACTCTTGTTAGTTGATTGGTTTTTTCTTGCAGTCTTTCGCATTTTCATCACTCAACAGACTGCCGTCGTTAGCATATTGTATTTGCATTTTTATTCTTATTTTGTTTTGCAAAAAAAAACTGCGTCTACGAATTGATTCAACCTTAAACCATTTTCAACTGATAAAACTTTGTCATAAGATCATATTTTCATGGGTAAAAGAGCTGTCTCATCGAAAATCAAATGGCAAGTTATTGGCATGCATAAAATGAAAATGAGCAATCAACAAATCGGCAAATACTTGAATATTTCTGAATTCAGCGTTCGTACTAAATTAAAAAATTACTTATCGACTGGTAGTGTCAATGATAAACCTCGACTTGGGCGCCCAAGAAAACTGTCACTTCGCGATGAAAATATGCTTTATACGCTTAGCAGACGCAACCCAAAAGCAGGAGTATAAGCTTAGAGTGCAGAAATCATTGGTTTGCTTGTAGAGGAAACAATTAGTCGCAGGGAATGTCATCGGGTCCCGTTCGGCCGCCAAACGGGTAATTTCAAAAAATTTTACGGGTCCCGAACCCGTTCGGGTATAAACCCGCTAAATACCCTATATCCCGATTACCCGAAACAATGAAACGGGTTAACAAGCACCGACAGCTAAGGAACCAAAACCGATAAATTATCGGGTACCCGTTCGGGTATTGAACTTTTTTTTTCCCGAAAACCTGAACCCGTTCGGGTTTTGGCTTTATCACCTTTCGGGTCCCGAAACTTAGTAAAAGTTTTTAAAAAATTGCGAAAATCGCTATTTTTTAAAAACTTTTACTAAGTCACTAAAAGTCACTAAATTTTTGCTATGAGTTATTGCTTACAGTAAATTTAGCATCTTTGGAAGAGTCTGTAAAATGTTTAATGTAAAATTTAAAAAATGTACTAAGTTAAACTTACTTAAGCAGAGAGCTACTTAATGAAGTATTTAATTAAAGTCCACAGTTAATTAAACAACATGAGTAAATGAAAGAGGTTAAATGATGTGAAAATATATGCAGTTTTGGTACCAAAAGTTAACTTTCTAAACACACTAGTTGCCAAAGTCATCATAAAAGTAAAACACTGGCAAGTACAGCAGTTTCACTTTAGAATTTTTACTTAACAGTGATTAAAACAAACATTTAAAGTTTGGAGGTAATACTGATTCGGTGACTGTTTTCATGAGTTTCTTGGCAAGAAATAAACTGAAAGAATTCTGAACCAAATTTAAAAAAATCATTTTCGACAAGTTCTTTTTCTTCTTCAATGTCATACATGTCCATAATGTTGATTGCGTCAACAGGGGCTTCCTCGATGTCATCATTCGGGTCATCATTTGGAATTGATGACGAGCTTTTGGCTTCTGAGCAGAATTTGAGCAACATTTCTTTCTCAAACTGAAAGTAGTTGCTCTTGATGAAGAGCAGTTTTTCAACCTTCAGGGCATCCATACGATTTCTTCCCTTCGTGATTGTAAGGCTGGCAGCGCTGAACAAGCGCTCTGAGGATCCTGAACTTGCAGGAATACTCAGGATAGCAAAAACAGCCTTGGAAAAAATTGGATAGATGTTCTGCTTTGTCACCCAGAACTGCATTGGCTTTCCCATCCATGCAGAAACTGCCTCAACATCATTTTCATAGGCAGAAAGTTCTCCTTTCAATCCAGTCGCGCTCTTCTTCTGCTTCTTTGGCTGGATAAAGCTCAAAGAAGAGCTTCCAAATTGTGAGTGCCCAAGGCTGCCGTCGACGAGGAATGGTTCAATCTTAGATTCTTCTTCCCCACTTTTGCCGAACAAACTTGACAAGAACTCTTTGACAGCTTCTTCAGGATCCTTCGCCACATTCTGGAGACTAAACTTAGTTTCTTTGAACTTGGTTTTCGAGAACTTGATGTATTGGTCTGAAAAATGTAATGGGCAAAAAGAGTGACTTTAAGAGCAGATAATCAGACTTTTTCATGCTTTAACCAACTTTTACTGAGTTTGTGTCCAAATATTTACATTTATTTGCATTTTTATAATTATTCACAACTATTCCCTCTCATTTCTTTTAATTATTCGCAACTTTAGATTGCACTACTTCAGATCATTAGTAACACTTATTAGTATTAGCAACTTCAGATGTTACTTTTGACAATATGCACCTAAAATGGTGGATTGAGGATTTGCACAAAAGTAGACTACAACAAGTTACATTGCAACTTTTGACTAAAAGCATTTTAAAATAATTTTTCACTTACATTTGTAACATGGGTCCAAGTAGTTGGCAACAATGTAGACAACTTGTCTGGAACCAAACATTCCAATTTCGGAGCTAATATCTGAATTGAATTGAAAAGCGAACTTCTTTCCCAGACCGTTTGGCATATGACTGGCAAATCCCTGAATATGGTGAAGTTGTGGAACAACAAGGTGAATGGTAAGGGCATTGTCTGCGGTCAATTTTTCGCTGATCTTTCGAACTTCTTTCAAGAATTTGTAGATCTCCACAAGTTTCTCGAACCCGTCTTGTGTCGGAATTAACTTCTGAAAATTTGCAGTAAGTCCCGATGCATCACGTTCGTGTTTTGAGTATCCAGCAAGAAGGAGCAGAGCTGGTTTGATTTCCAAGACTGATTCAATGCTGGGACTCTTTGAATTACAACGGGTTCGAGCGGATGACATCAATTTCTTGAAAGGAATTTTCTTCTTTTCACAGGCCTTTTTAAGGCACTGCTTGAATATTGTTGACTGATGAGCAAGGGCAGTCAGATCGCGCAATTTTTTCAGAAGACCAACGAGCTCTGGCTGCCATTCATCGGGGCTGTCTTCGACCGCTTAAGATGTTTGCAGCGAGGTGCTAGTTTGCCTTTTTTCTTCCCGACTTGCTCTCTTCAAACAGTTATGAAAAATATGAGCAATGCAGTTCAGCTTGCTTTGGAACATAGGTTCTTCTGTTTCTCGATTGTGAACTGCATCTCTGACTCCAGCAACAACATTCTGCCCCTTGTCAGTAATGCACTAGAAATCGGTCAGTGTGGCAAACTATTACAGAGTTATAAAACGCTATGCATGCAGGTTTTTGGCAGAAGTTGGGATTTACAGATTATTATAGATTGTGGCGATTTTAAGTAACAATAAGCAATTTACAGCGATGATTAGAGGTTTTAAGTAACTATTAGCAATTTACATAAATTTTAGGTAACATTCAGCAATTTGCAGCAAACGTCACTAATTATCAAAACTAATTGCGGCAATTGTTACAAGCGAATATCAATGAGTATCAGGAATTATCGGGAGTTATCTATTACTGACAGCACAATTTAATAAAACTCAATTTAATTTTTTAAAAATATGGCCCTACGGTTTTTTTAATCGATTCCTTAGTTTTCAACAAATCAAGATGTTCCTGCGGATGATGAGACTGAAGGTGGCGCCAACCAGTCGATGTTGATGATCTGTTTGCCGTCAAAAAATTCAAACGACTGCATGGACCAAGTTTGCAGCAAATGAATTTCCCCAACAGTTTATGAGCTCCTTTTGAATCAATTGGTTCCCAGAAATATTGCCTAATTAGGGAGCGTTTCTGTTGTGCACCTCCTTCCTCACTTCCTTGAGTACTGGAACGCTTGAGTTTTAGGTGGACATCTCAGATGATAAATTTAATAAAAATTAGGCAGATAATTAACCATACGATTAAAATTAACTTTAAACAAAACTTTGAATGCCTCCCATCGTCTCTTGATTTTTTACAACTTTAAGCAATCCTTGAAGGTAATTAGCACCCTGTGAAAAAATTTACAAGCACTAAGCAAAGAAACTAAACTAATTATATTAAACAAGGTATTACCTGTTTTTTCGGCTTCGCTTTCAGAAGGAAATATGTCATCTGGATCTGAAGATAGTGTTGGATTTTCTTTATCACATTCCTTTCCTTCTTCGTTTTCAGTATCATCATCGCCTAGACTTTGTGATGACAGAGCACTTGACTGGCAAGCAAATATTTTTGAAACGTTTTTCTCTTTTACACACGTTCGATATTAAACTCAAAATTTCAAAATTACAACCTTTTTAACATCGTTTCAAGAAACGGAAAAGGAAGCAATTCTGACACACAATGATGCTTTACGATCGCTTTTACTGGTTTTGACTTACCTTGGGTTTTTTGTAATAACCAATCAGAGTCGAGCATTTCAAATAGAGATTGAGATAAAGTTGTTATGCCAAACGAATGGCGTGAATAGCAAAAGGAAATATATTAAAATTTGTTTAACTGCCAAAAGTTCTAGTGAAAATGTAGTTATTGTGATTATTACGGTTATATTCCATTTTGGTAACTTTCTTTTTAGAAATATCAATTATCTTTAATCAAAATGGACCTTTTTCACAAAATACCCAACAGAGCCGTTCGGGTAATCGAGTTCGGGAACCGATAGGATCAACAACTTTTGGAAACCGATTTTTTAAATTACCCGAAAGATTGAGTCAGGTCGGGTATGAAAAAAGTTCGACTACCCAATTTTACCGGCCTTAGCGGGTAATACCCGTTCCGGTAATCGGTGTCCGATAAAACTATTTTTAGCTTTTATCGGTGTCCGATACCCGTTCGGGTCGGGACTCGTTCGGTTCCTATCGGGACCCGGACGTTCCTTAGTTAGTCGTCTACAATATTACGCAAAAAAGAATTAAACTCGTTTCATGCTGTAAGAAAGCCTAAGGTTGTTGTTAACCGATTGTCTAAAACGAAAAAATTGGTGGAAAGAGCATTTAAATTATTCAATGGAACAATGGAAAATGATTATCTTTAGCGATGAGTCGAATTTTGAAACTATTCACAGAAAAACAAGAGATTTGTTTGTCGCAAAAATACAGAAAAATATTTGAAGCAACATATACCCAGCCGTATTCAAAAAGGTGGTGGCTCTGTCGGCATATTGGGATGCATATCAAGCTCAGGCGTTGGCTGTCATAAAACATACGAAGGAAGATAAAACCAGTATGGGTATTGTGACATTTTGGGATAATCGCCTATCCCTATGCGATTTATTCCATGCTGATCAAAACTGGTTATTTCAACAAGACAATGCTCCATGTCATACAACACATTCAATTACCAATTATTTCGTTGAAAGTAATATTCGACTCATGACTTGGCCAGCACGATCACCTGACTTAAACCCAATCGAAAATTTATGGAGCTGGATGGATTATCAACTAACAAAAAAGTAAATAACTAATCACGAAATACTTAAAAAAGAACTAACAAAATTGTGGCTTGAAATACCAATCCAGATGATTGAAAATCTTATTGAACCAATGCCGAGCCGATTACAAGAATGTATCAAAAACAACGGGGATCATATCCCATATTAACATATTTCCATGAAAAAAAATTTCTTACTTAAAAATTTCTTACTTAAAAATTGTGTTCTTTTCTTAACTTTTAATTTTTATATTTGATAATTTAACTTTATAACTTTACAACTTTATAACTTTAACAATTTTACATAAATTTAAAGCATTATCAATTATAAAAATTACATTTTTAGTTCATCAGCTGGTTAAGAACAGCTTGTCGAATAAGTTTTGAAAATGCTAGAGTACCTTTAATTGAAGATGCTAACATTGAAGCAGTTGAAAATAAAATACTTGATGATTATGAATGTAATGCAAATTGTAATAAGGATATTTCATTTAAGTCTAGCGATGTAATTAGTTCAGATGAGTCATCTGATAAGGACAATAGCATTTGCATGATATCAAAATGCTACGAAACAAATCAAAAGCTTTAGGACTTTTATGCTATATATTATGTATAGTTTTTATGCTACATTTTACAAATGTTTTATTTCAGATGAATTATATTGTATATTTGTATTGTGACAGTGAAGTTCTGGAATCAAAAAACTGGACATAATAATGTCAGGAAACTAAAAAAATGGCCTATGGATGATTGGTGATATCGTGGTAAAATATTAATGGAAGATGGTCTTAAATAAAAGCAATGCATAAGGATGGTGTAAATGAGCATGCATATTACAGATAAGTATTTTATACCCTGTTTGAATTAAAAAAAAAAACTGTTTCAGTAGTAACATTTTTTAAAAGTAAATTAATCTTACAAAGTTGTATTTTTTATTTATTTTATACGTTTCAGTTGGAATTGATACGAAATCACTTATTCAAAAAATTCAAAAACTTGTAGTAAAAAAAAATTTTACTCCTAAAAACAGACTCCTTAGACTTATTGATTGTGTGGGTAAAAACAAAAGCCAGAGCATTCCACCTTTGAATGTGAGTGTTTTAATAAATTAATAAATTAATAAATAAATTAATACTTAATAAATTATTTACATTGTAATCAATACACTAAGTTTTGCAGAAAATGTGTTCAGTATTTAATTTAGGTATTTTAATTTTTATGATCTGTAATTACTTTGATTTCTGGTGTGCTTTCTTATTAATATAGATTTTTGTATATGTTTGCTGTATATATAAAACTATGATTGTACGTATACTAAAAAAATTTATTTGTTTTGTAGCATATTCTTATTACAGAATCAGAAGGAGAAATTGATTTTAGCCCATCAAAAAAAACAACACATAAATCTACAAAACATAAAGAGAAAAGAAAAATCCTTTTTGAAGAACCGTCTTTACTATCACGGCCATCGTGGGAACCACCAAAGCTCCCCGATTCCAATTCAGTATACACTTTTAACAACTTTTTATCCCATTTGTAAAAATAGGAATTTTTTTTTGGTTTCATTTAAATATTTTATTTGTTGTTTTTTAGTTACCATTTTTTAAATGAAAAAAATCAGTGTAAAATAATTAGAATATTGTGATAGAGTTTTTATATCATTTAAGAGTATTTATAATCATTGTTAATCTTGTTTTAGAACTTTCTGTCTGCCTATAACTCAATGGATCAAGTAGATGACTCGCCAGTTACACAGACAGTGCTTCCATCAAAGTTGCAGTCTGTTTCACAAATTCAAACACTACTGCATTCATCTTCTTCCTTTTCTTTACCATCTCACAAAAATGGGATAGAGCAAAAAAAAAACTTTATTCTGAAAGCAAATGTTGAACCCAATATTGTTCAATTTATAGTGAATGCCATGTACAGAAAAATTTGTGGGTTGGAAACAAAAATGCTTTTAGACACTAACCATGGTGTTAATGAAAATATAAATATAGATTATTTACCATTAAATTCAGTTGAAGAGTTTGACTCTCTATAAAAAAAAAACTAACTCTAATGATAAAGATATCAATTGCAGAAAGATGAAGCAAATTGGTGGGAAAAAGATAAGTGAATTTTTAAAAAATGCTTTAAAAACTTGCATAACAGACAAACTGTGTTGCAGTATTAATCAAACTGGTTGCAGATAAAAAGCGTAGGTTTATAGGACCAGTCGAAAGTTTGATTTTTGGTGTAGCTTATTGTTTATTTCCAACTGCCACTGAATCCAGTATGGCTACCTTAATTGCGAAACACTTGAAAAATCTAAAGATCGATATTTTGCAACAAGAAAGAGAAATTCTTCTTTAACAAGTGATTTAAACAGTCCTGTAAGAAAAATTCAAAAATTAAACACTGACTTGTGCAGTGATTCAAGTTAATATATTTTTTAAGTTTGTTTTATTATTTATTCACCTTTTTTTTTAGTTATTTCATTTTTCTTATATATTTTTAATTAACTTTTAATATTATTGACTTAAGCAAAATCATTTAGTTGTTAATGACTATTTTTATTTTTTAAAAATAATGCATACAATTTTTTTTAACATTTTATAATGATTTTAACATTTATAATTTTTTATTAAAACCAATAAATAAAATCTTATTTCAAAGGTTATAGTTCATTCCCCTAAAAAATATAGCATGAGATTTTTCAGGAATATCTTCTAGCCTAGCCGATATTTTCTGGCCTAAAAGTCTAGTTTATGTTACGAGTTTTCACTAGCTATTCTCTACCTTAATTAGCTAGTGGATAGCTAGCTTATCAAGCTAGCAATCCTCGGTGCCGAATCGCTCTCTATATTGTAACGACTTGTCGGTAGCTAGTCGCAAGTTTTGTAGGAAGCGATCCTCATGGCCAAATCACTGTCTGAATCGTAACGACTTGTCGCTTGCGAACCGCTAGCTGTTTAAGCTAGAATATCGCTAGCTTAAAAAGCTAGCGATCCTCGTAGCCAAATCGCTGTCTTAATCGTTACGAATATTGCTAGCTATTCGCTAGCCGACTTCCCACCGGGAATGTCCAATAATGCACTTTAAAAAACATCTAGCAGGAGTATAACAAATAAAATTTAAAAATTCCACTGCTCTCTTTTGATCATCTATAATAATACCATTTTCGTTTAATTCCTTGTGTTTGATAGTAAAGTTTATATTTGGTTTTTTTTATTCTGATTCTCTGAAAGAGAATCAGAATAAAAAAAACTGCATGTAATTAAAAAAAATAAACGTTTAAAAAACGTTTAAAATTTACCTGAAAAAAAACGTGTGTGAAAAAACGTTTTTAAAACGTTTGCATTTGATCTTTAAACGTGCGACCGTAAATTGAACGGAATTAAAACGTGAGCTTACTGGGTAGTACATAACAATTTTAAATATTTAAGCGTCAGCATGGGTTTTCCTATATATTCAAAAATGAGCATTAAAGATAGTAACTAAAACTTACTAAAAATAGCACTTCTCTCTTGAGCTGCCATTATTCAAAAGAAAATGTTATTGTGGTTTTATTGTGTCAAAATAAAAATGGAAAGATCTTAAATACATATTTCAAAATACCTAATGTTGTGGATAAACATTATAACCAAAAATATTATCAGCAAATCATTTGTTGCAAATATGCAACACAAGCGGGAAAAGGATTTATAACATATATGGGCGATTCCATACTCAAGTGAGTTATTTTCAGAAAAATAAATTTCAATTATCATCAAAACTTAAGTTATCTTTGTGTTACTTTATGTTTGAAGATTCTTTATTTTGATTTGTTAACATTGTTTGTGTTTGTTTTTTATTTTTAATTGCGGCTTAAAGCTGTGCGTTAATTTTTATAAATAAATTGTAAATAAGTTGCTTATTGATTAAAGTGTGTAGCTTAAGAGGAATTGTTTTTTTTTAAAGATTAACTGCCACAAATTTAATACTTCATATTTGAAGTTTAAAAATGTAAATGTTTTAAATAAGCTTCATTTTTTTGACAATATATAATAGTTGTTTTAATTTCCCAACAATGTGACAGTCCCGTAAGTAACAAATATGTCCTTTTTGTTAAGTTTATGCTTTAAAAAATTATCCAATAAGGGAAAGGATTATAACAATCACAATAAACTACTTTTTCTATATTTAAAACTAAAAATCTGATAGTTGAAGCATTTCTTTAGAGCCTGCAGATAATGTTTATTTTGGTCCTGTAAGTAACGGCTCAATGTCCCGTAAGTAACGGCTAATTGCATAGTCTTTAAAGTTAGAAACTTATCCAAAACACTTTGATATTTCAAATTCAAAATACAACGAACTATTTACAAAACTTTTAATGGATAGAAAATCTTACGGAAAGTATTTCGAACATTTATACAACTTATCGACGATCTTTATTTTCATTTCAGACCAAAATAAAAATGAATGGCTAAAACTAATGCAGAGAGACAGAGTAAATGGAGATGATTGAATCCTATTTTAGCAAGGGAAAAAAATAAAGAATATGTTAAGAAATACCGAAAAAAAAAAGGGAAGAATACAGAAAGTTTCCAAAAGATAAAAAACATAAAGCTGATACAGAAAGAAAGATTAAAGAAAGGGAAAAAAAAGCTAAATGGAGAAAAGAAACTTCAAATAAAATTAATGAAACTATCTGGTACAGGCAGCCATATAGTACACATTCTTCTCTGTCAAGAGCTGCAAATAAAGTAAAAAACAATTTTATCTGACAGCCCCTCAAAGCAAAAAGCAGTTATTAAAAAATTACCTGGTGAGCTAAATTGCAAAATTGTAGAAAGTTCTATTGAGTATAAATGAAGAAATCAAGCAAAAAGTTTTTGAATTTTATGAAAATGATGATATTAGCCGTATGTCTCCTGGAATAAAAGATAGAGTTGCTATCATAAATAATGGCAATAAAGAGCATATTCAAAATAGACACATGTACATGAGCCTAAAGGAGACTCATGCCTTGTTTATAGCAGAAAATGAAAATATCAAGATCAGTAGAAGTAAATTTGCAAGTTTAAGGCAATTACATGTTCTCCTTAGTCGACAAACACCAGCTAATTTATGCACTTGCATCTATCATCAAAATTTAATTCTTTCACTGAAAAAGCTTTCTGTTTGCAGTGCAAATATACCTGTTTGTTCTAACAAATTTGCAGACTCTTGCCTTCAATATCCAGATGACCCAGGATGTTGGTTTAGTGAGTGTCAGCATGAAGAATGTGGTTTCAAAAAAAAGTATCAATTGCAGTGTGAAAGTGATACTTTGGAAAAAATTGTTGAGTGGAAACAGTGGCAAGATGATAATGGAAGGATGAAGCAATTAGTTCAAAGCACTTCAGTCGTGCACTTGTACGATCATCTGTGTTTATTGATGCCTAGTTTTTTAACTCACAGTTTTATTAAAAGACAACAGCACAAAAGTTTAGAGTCTGACAAAAATAGCACAAAAGAGGTTAGTGGAATAGCAATGATACAAATGGTTTACGCAGAAAATTACAAATGCTTTTCTCAAGATGAGGTTCAAAATAAACACTGGAATCAACAGCAGGTAACTATCTATACTTCTGTGACTTGGTTTCAAAATACAAAAAACTGTCAAGCAATTGTTTGTGATTGTACTACTCATGATAAAGAAACATCATTTGTATATTTTGATAAATTAATTCATAGCCTACCAAAAGATGTTTTTGAGTTAAGAGTTTTGACAGATGGTCCATCAAGCCAATTTAAGAACAGATTTGTTATTGCAGGTACTCAAAAGCTCCAAAATATATACGGGATTGCCATCAAATGGAACCATAGTGCAACTAGTCATGGAAAGGGACCTATAGATGGCTTGGGAGCAGTTGTTAAAAGAATTGCTTCTAATCAGGTTTTAACCAGAAAGGTTATTGTTAACAATGCTGAAGATTTTTATCACGTAGTTTCAAATACTAACCCAAATTTTCATATTTCTTTATTTTTATCTGAGCATATTCATCAAAGAAGCAATGAACTAAATCTACAAGAGATATTTAAGAAATCAAATTATGTAAAAGGGATTTCCACTTTTCATTACTTTTCTTTTTTTGATAATTGACTACAAACAAAACGATATTCCTCTGAGCCAGAAAAACAACTCCAAAAATCAAAGTTGCAAAAAAAAACAAAAAAAAAAAAGTTTATGGGAATGCAGGTTTTTATGTACTTTTTTAATTTGTTTTTTGAATTTTTATAAAATGTGTAAAATTAGGATGCACATAAAATAGACAATAAAATAGGCTTTAGACTTTAATTTTACTTATCTTTAATCATTTCTTTAGAATACTACAGCTAATCCCAAAATTGGAGTGAAAAAGTATATGCTACGAAAAAAAAAACAAACGACAAATTATCTTTCTTGATGCTTATGATGATTATTAAACACGCAAAGTTTTTTCATAAATATATGTTACATGTCTAGACATATGTAATATGTTTATAGATAACAATATATGTAATATACAGATGAAGTAATTAGAAATATGTGTCTATATACATATACATGTCTGTGTTATGTATTGCTGATGTATAGAAATTATTTGATAGTTCTTTAAGTTTTAATTTTAAAAAATCTGTTTGTTATGGTTATTAATGTGCTATGTCCCGTAAGTAACGTTTATTTCTGTCCCTGTAAGTAACGCTAACTAATTTGATTTATAATGATTATATAAATTGATAAAAGTTTCTAATTATTAATTTTATACAGAATGAAAACAACTTGATTTATTTTCAGAAGCTCGTTTACATAGATTAAATAATTTGCTTGAAGTATCCAAATGAAACAACAGGTTCAGCGTAATGTTTTTTTGAGTCCCGTAACACACTATATAATGAAATATTGTTCCAAAACAATTCATAGTTGAAAGAATTTAAAATATACATTTGAACAATTAAATGATTTCGGGATGATACATACCTATATGAACATCTAATCTTTTAAGAAAAAAAATTTATAACTAAAAGATTGGTATTATGAAAGTTGAAATGTCCCATAAGTAACGGTGGAATCGCCTACATATTTTTTTGATAAATATTTCTCGTACTTTACTCTAAGTATACTGTTGAATTTTCGAGAAAATATAAAATGAATTAGCTGTAGCTTTCTTGCAGGGAACACAACTTTAAATCTTCTTTACTCATTAAAAACTCTGGCTCGACCAAAGTTTCGCCTTCAATTTATGCTTTTAAAAATGTCTCACTTAAGTTCATAAAAAAAACCGCTCAAACTATATTAATAGAATCTTAAGGAAACTACTCCAGTTTCTACTTTTCATAATTGCTTTCGTGCGTAAATCAGCATTTTTTAATCTTAACTCAGTCGGCAAAAAGATATCTAAACTGCATCTAATAAGCATCTGAGAACAGGTTTAAAAGATGTCTGAAATCACGTCTTAAATGAACGCTAAATAAACGTCTATCTTAAAGACGTCTTCCAGATGCATTTTATTCGATAAAAAAATAAATAAAGTAGACGCATATTGCACATCTTTTATGCATTTAAAATGATGCATCTTTATCAAACAAAATGCATATAAAAGACATCTATAGGATAGACATCTATTTAGCGTTCATTCACGACGTGAATTCAGACATCTTTTAGACTAGTTTTCAGATCCATATTAGATGCAGTTTAGAAATCTTTTTGCCTACTGATTTAAGATTAAAATGACTTCAAAAAACTACACAAGTAAAGAAACAATTAGGTTCAAGTTGTTGAAATTTATTTACCTAGATTAGAAAACAAATGTTTACAATAAAAAAACTATAATTCTATATTAAGTCCGCCAACTTGCTATTCCTCGGCATCGGTATTTAAAACATAATGTAATAGCATGTAAATGAATGCACTAATGCTTAAAAAGACATATAGAATGATTAAAAAATTGGTTTACATGAAATATATATAAATATTCACTCGGCTTGTCACCAAATTTCAAACAAAAATCAAAGATATGAGATATAACACGTCTTTCTGGTACAAATTAACCTTATTAAGCTGTTTTTTCCTATTCATTAACCTTTTCATATTCAATTATCTAAAGAAGATATAATATATAATAACAATAATAGTTAATTTAAAAATATAACTTTATTGAATTTAACAACAAAATATCACCAATTTACCTGTATTAAAGTCTTTTTTTTTCTAGTTACGAGGAGGAGCATTTCGCGAAACATCAGTTACAGATTTTTCTAAATATTTTATTGATCCACCATTGTATTCACAGGAATCTGTCAAAATAGAAAAGTTTTTAAAATATTCAACAAAAATTACTTTGGTATCGGTAAAGAAAAGTGATGAAGACAAAAATACTAGTATGGCACAAAAATGAGCTGAAGAGTAAATTTTTAATTAAGGGAGCAGTTACATACAAATTAAAACTATACCTCGTAAAACACTCCAGATATTTACTAGGTTTTCGAGACTTATTTTTTCCCCATTGCCATTTCGATTTAATTTAGATTGTAGCTGATTGGATAATAATCTAACAGATATTTTTTAATAAACTGATATATATATATTTGAATATGTAAATGAAATGACATATTTGAATACATGAAATAAACTATTTAAATGAACTATAAATTGTAAAGTTTTATAATCATTAAATTTAAACCCCGAACAACATTATTGTTGCCTGTAGATACCAGTTTAAATACCTACAGAAAGTTACTCAAAAATTTTTTATTTTCAAATTACAAGTAATTGTAAGCCAAATGGTCAAAATTATTTACTTTTTGCTGCTATTTAAATAAATTTCTGATAAACTGAAATTAGATTAGAACTATCATTTACCTTTTCATGATCATGAAAATATGCTCTCTTCGCTTTCTGCCACCAACTATTTTCAAACTATTAAGCTAAAATTAACAAAATAAAAACTAATATATTCTATTTGTTTTTCTATACAAGATATAGAGTTAACCTGAGCTATCTTCAAATAACCCAAATAAAAACAAGATTATTAGATCATACAAATTTATTATATTCTTATACGTCATTTAGATTATTATTAAGTGCTACCAATTGGTCAACTGATTCTAGCAACTTCACCCCAGTTGCATGAAACTTTACTTCTACAAGTTCCTTTAAAATAAATTTTATTTCAGCCAGCTCTTTGAGAATAAGATATTGCACCTCTATAAATAATTGTGTATATGTGAAAAAAGGTCAGTAGTTACCTCAAAGTTATTATTTAGCTCATGAAACCGAATAACAAAAATATCCTATTAGTTGTTTACAATTGATCCTAACAATGTGTGGTTACATACCCCCTAGTTACATATCTAGGCTGATTTTGACACTGGTATACCGATTTTGGCACCAAAAAATTTTTTTACCATAACTCCAGATCAAATTAGTTAAAATAAATATAATTCATGTATAAGTTCTTTTTAGAGGGCAATTTAGACTGTTCTGACAGCATTCAAAGTATTTGGGCACTGATTCTCATATTCAGAAATCAAGGACCGATATAAAAAGTAAGCTTTCAAAAATATTAAGTTCGCTTAATACTTTTGAAAGCTTACTTTTTATATTAGCGTTAACTTCTTACATAAAATCAGACAGCAGCAAAAGAGGCAGACTGGACTCCTAATAAAAATAGTCTGGACTGTATATATTGTACTTTGCAATATTGTGTTTACAAAAAAACTTAACACATGCAAATTATCAGTTATAAAGGCTAGAACGAAAATAAAAGTTCAGGTGCTAAAGAAAACCTTACTTTGACAGATAAACAACTAAAAAGTCACATTTTATTCTGCTTTATTACATATTATTATTGATAACTTCTTCTTACTTTGCTTAGTGCTTGACTTAAGAGAAATTCTTGATCTTTAGTCCGGTAAAAGTTTAGGCTATCAAAGAAATTTCTTTAACTATTTATACTATGCTTAAACCTGGTCAATTGCCAAAACATGCAGACAAACTTTTCTTCAAAGTTGAGTTATGTTCGTACTCATTAAGCTTGTGGTTATCAGAATACTCATTGTCAGAAAACAAATACTCAAAAGGTCAAAATATTCCTCAAATTTCCCTTCATTCTTATAAGATGAACTAAGGTAAATTTACCAGTAGTTGACCTCTTATGAGAAAAAATTCTATATAACTGCCATATCTTTAAGATTTGTTTGCCAATTATATAGTCTTAATAGTTCTAGCAACTTACCATACTATCTTCTTGCATAATGTAGAGCAATATTTTACAAAGTACTATCTTTTCATGTTTTAGTAGCTGTTTTTTTTTAAGCATGATTTTATATTAGTAATTGAACGTATAAAATTTTTTTTTTCAGTATTTGATCGTCGTTTGCTTTAATAGTTGACCATATGTTCAATGAGAGAAAAATGAAAGCAGTGATAATGTTTTTATTTTATTTCAGTGAATATAACATTGCAAAGACATTTTGAATATTTTCGAAGCAACACAAATACATCATTAAAAATGAAATGATGAATAAGCGTTCATTTTTGGTATGAGCTATAAACCACGTCGAGAGCACAAGTTTGGATGGCCGATTGTCTTTTGTATTTGTTCCCTTGTATGTACAAGCTTATCTTCCTTACCTGGCCACCAATAAAAGAAACGCCACTCTTAACCATTGTGGATATCTCATTACCATCAACCAGAACTTGAACTATCTTCCCTGGAAAATGGCTCCCTTCTTACCCCACCATTACAAAGTCATCCTTTTCCAGAGAATTGTATCATCATCTGAAGAAACTATATAAAAGTCAGAATCTTCACCTTCGCTATGCTCAGGAATGGAAATTGATGAGTCTGAATCAGGCTCTTTATAACGTTTCAGTTTTTTGATTTTTTGCTTACTTTTCTTTTGTTTTTTTTTCCTCTCTATCTCTTCTATTTTCTCTTCTTTCTTTCTTTCCCTTTCAGTTGCTCTTTCTTGTTTTAGTCTTTCAATTTCATTCTTCTTGTCCATTTTCTTTTGGAAATACAATTAGCCAAGCTCCCCAGACACTATAGCGGGCATTCTTTCTTTTGGCCTTTTCTTCTGTGGATTTTTCTTGCCAACAGGAAGACAGAAGATATATTTTTTAAACGGAGATGGTATGTTTGACCGCCCTGCATTTGCAGTACCTTCATTGCTTTCATCTAACGGAGACAGTACATGTGATGGTCCTGCGATTGCGGTATCTTCTTTGCCTTCAAATATGGGAGACAACATATTAAATGGGGCTGCAATGTCCTCAGCCTCTTCAAAAAGGGTGCTGTCATTCGAAGCTGTTTGTTTACATTTAGTGTTAAGTCTTTTAAACTCTAACTCAGTTTTCCTCCACAACAGGAAAAGAAATCTGTCAGAAGGGTCACCTTCCCAATCAGCTGTAGATTGCTCAAATAATTCCAATTTGTCTTTCCCCATAATCTCATTCAAGAATAGGAATCCTTGCTTAACATATTTCAAACGTGAGTGTAAGTAATCATTCTGCATAGCATTCTGCACAGCAATATCATTTTTATCTTCTGCAACCTTAGTTACGGTTGGATTTCAGGGATACAGTCCACACTTGTGGAAACCGTTGGCCAGCACAAAATAAGTAACATGCTTATCCACTACTTCTTTCACAGTTTAGCAAAATCTATTTTCTTCAAGATGGGGTCATCTAAGTAATTGCTGCACTACTCATGAACATGTTGCTTCCAATTTTCTTTTAATGTGCGAAACGCTGCAACATCCATAGGCTGTAGAATGTGCGTAGCATAAGCATATAAAGCCACCAAAATAAACCCTTTTTGGTCGCAGAACTGACTTGTCTGCAGACTTAAATGGGAAACATGCTCATCAACAAATAAAATAACAGGAAGCGTTACATTATTTCCTTTAAGCCAAGGAAGAAAAAAGTTTACCAACAATTCCAAAAAACGTTCTATCTGCATCCAACCGGAATCAATTTTTCCAAGTGCCCAATTGAAAGGAATATTAAGTATTATTTCCAGAGGCAGGCGCTTATATTTGTAGACCACCAATTGAGTTAAAACACTGTCGTTAGCATTGCCAGTAATTAGTACAGTAAGACACTCTTTGTCATCTGAATTAACTTTTTGGTATATTGTCTTATCTCCTTTTCTTTTGTCAGGACTTTAATACCTTTCGGATTATGAAAAAAGGTGGTCTCGTTGCTATTAAAGAGCCTTGAGGGGTCCATCAGATGGTTTGAGGTCCCATTTTTCTTTCCATGGGAGACTTGCCTTCCACTTTATATTTAAGAGTAATTCTTGGTACACCATGTTTTTTAGCTGCTGTCCGGACTGGTGTATTATTAATTCTTACATCTTGGATGGCTTCTTTCATCGCCTTCTTTGAGTAATTCCGAAATTGGCCTTTTATGGAAGGCATAATGAATCTAAAACAATACAAAAAAAATTGTTTCAGAAGTTGACATACTCTTGTTTTAGTATTTAACCACCTGGTCATCTATTAGATAAACCTAACCTATAGTGTTAAGAATACAAAAAACAATGTAGCTTGCTATAAAAACATGAGACATGCGTGTTACTATGAATTAAGATAAACAAAGGAATTACTGAGAAATTTACCACCCTGGTCAATTATTAAATTTTTTAAATTTTCTGATCCAACATTTGACCACCCTCATAAATGACCACAGATGGACTGTAAACAGACGATAAATAACTTTTAATTAGTATTAAACATACCTATTTCAAAATATAATCATCTAATATTAAAAAAAACGTACTTAGCTTTTAAAACTAAACTTTTTAGCGACGTTTCCTTACCAAATTGCAGAAGAAAACTTAAAAAACTAGACAAGAGCGTATGGATAATTGAAATCTCTTAAAATAAGTAAACCAGACTACCTATTATGATCAATTTTATTTTTAGCTGCTTCTATTATTTTACAAATATAGTTATTTATTTCTTCAAATGCATCAGGTGGTCGATAAATGCAACTAAGTAAAATTTGTTCATTTTTTATATTAAAATACACCAAGTATGTTCAATGTTGTTGTTTTTAGCAAAACTTTCATTGGGTGAGTAAACTACAAAACTTTCTTTTACATAGATAGCAACACCGTTTCCATGTGTTTTAACTGAACGACTTTTGATCTATTATTATGGATTTATTTGATATTCATTTACATGTGCAATTGAGTTTTCATTAAACCAAGGTTCTGTGATCATATAGATATCAGGTTTAAACGATGTAATATCTGATAGAAACAACTCAATTTTATTGTTTAATGATGTAGTATTTGTGAATTTACAACTTAGACAATTTTTATTTACACCTATACTATGTTATTCGGAATTAATTACATCAGGAGTCTGAGATTTTTTAACATATTTAGTCAATGTGTTATATGCAATGTTTTTTTTATTGAATTTATTATGAGACAAAATTGGTTTGAATGAACTAATATTTAAACTCATTGATTGCTAATTTTGTGTACGTTTTAATTTCACTATTTTGTAATCTCTGATACCATAATATATCGACGATGCATTAGTAGTTTCTTAGTTGATACATAAGGTACCTTTCCACTTCAGTCATATCAACGTTAAAATAAATACCATAAATTTTGTCCTTATTATTGTATGCATTTTTCAACATTAAACTTCTACAGGGTTTACTTTCTAATTCAAGAATTATTGGCGCTGATAAACCTTCTATTTTAGATCTTAAGCGTGTCAATTTTTTTCTCTAAAATATCATCATTATTACATTGGGTTATTCCATAAATTAGTATGTTATTTTCTTTTTTCATTCGTTCAGCTGTTTCATTTGCAATAGTATTGATGATGTTAATTTGCTCTTTAGTCTTCTTAATGTTCTTTCCAACTACAATGTTCTATGCTTTTTCGCTTTCAACAACAACGTTATCTAAAGTTTGTACTTTTTTTTTCTGTCTCTCTAAAAAATCTAAATGTTCAATTCGATATATATGAGGTTTTTAATGATTTCGTCTTTTTCATCTAGCTTATTTTATAGAATCTTTACTTTTCTTTTACTTTACTTTTCAGTCAAATCTTTACTTTTCTTTTTACTTTACTTTTCAGTCAAATCTTTTACTGCTGCAATCCCCATGCTCTATTTTCTTGGGCTCTGCTTTCTTGATACAATAACACAAGATTTATATTGGTTTATGTTTTTTTACTAAATTACGATCGCCATCTTTAAACGGCGCGTCCGTAAGAATATCCTATTATTTCACTAGTAGCTACATGGCTATAAGTTAGTTGGTTAAATCTATGATAATATAGAGGAAAATTTTCATTTTTAAGACAACGAATTTCATACAAACTTAAATGTTTGTATCAATTATGATTTTTTGATTGAAGTTCTAACAACAGCACACATAACACAACAAATTACACTTCTACTGTTTACATCTAATAAAATTTTGCATTACATACACTACGTTTGCCATTTTCTGTTAGTTTTCAATTGCGGTTATACTTTTAACTTACTTTTCCAATTGATCCAGTACCTAGATTAAATGTGATGGCAAATCATTGATATATACCGTTGGTACATTTTGCAATTCAAAAGTTCCTTTTTTGTTTTTTACTTCAAACAGAAATTCTTTATCTTTAACAATCAAATCATCACATGACCAATTTTTAGCATCTACTCGTTGTTTTGAAAGTGATGGTTGTTTAACCTTTTTTGTCTTTAAAAATCTGGAATATAACTAAATAATTTTTTAGTTTTTTTCAACATGTAAAAAACTAAACACACTACCGCTGTGTTTAGTTTTTTACATGTTGAAAAAACTAAACACAGCGGTAGTGTGTTTAGAAAAAAAAAAATACACTACCGCTGGAAAATGTTTAAATTTTCAGTGAATGCAAAAGACATTGTTGTACAAGTTTTCTATTTTAAATACCTGATCATTTTTTCTTCATCTTTTGCTAAGTAAAACCACAATTTACCTTTAGTAAAGCAATTTTATCAGGGTCAAACTCAACTTGGGGGATATGTAACTTTTTCAGTATATTGATTTTATCAATTTTGTTAAAAGAATCAAGCACAACCGCTGCTTGAGATATTTTTGCCTTTTTGTTGGTCCTGCAGTTTCAATTAGTGGTTGGCGAAGTTGAATTTTACGCCTTCGAATAGTTCCCTGGCTAATCTCAGTTGATGTTTTGTAACTCTTTGGAATCATAGGAAACTGTATAGCCTGTTGGTGACAAAAAAGTCTCTTACTTGTATGAAAATATTTAATCAACTTTTTTTGGAAATAAATATTTTAACTTTAAAAATAAACATATTTTACCCGAGGTTCACCAGAACGGAGTTTAAAGAAATGTGATTTGTTTTTTGCCATTTTTTGTTTTGCATAGTAAGAAATGCATAATCTTATTATTTAGGTATGTCACTATTCTCAGGAATTTTATAAATCTCTTTAAAGTGGTCCTATACTAATAAAACCAAAATTTTAAAAATACACTCATATTTTATGATTTTCATATAAGAAATAGTGTTTTATATTAAAAGCACAGTAAAGGAAAAAAAAATTAAAAAATTTTTATTTTGGTCAAAATTTTGGGTCCATGAACCCTAAAAATGGACTAAGCGCTGCGATAAACAGCCTGTAAACTAATAATGGTATGATCATGAAATTTTCACAGCTTTTTAATATCAGATGATTACACTCACCCTGCTGAAATCAAATAATTTAACAAACTATTGAAGCTTTTGTAAGAAAACAGGCTTAAGGCCTAAAAAAAAGCCCTGAAAAGGCTTAGAACTTAGACCTTATTTTTAGAATCAGTTAACTAACATGAATTCTTTTGGTAAGGTGAATGTGCATATATATAATAAACAACTCCTGAAAATTTCAACACAATCAGACAAACCAATCTCAAGATATTTATCGCAGCGTGCTTAAAACTCACATATTGAGAAAAACAATTATAAAGATTTTTAATGAAAAAAAAAATTTTTCAATATATAAAAAGGTCAAAAAATTATTTAACAACAAAACGACTTGAGCATTATTGAAAACACAGAAAAAAAAAAAGTGAAAACTCTGATATTTGAAAAACAGTTAACCAAAATAGAATTATTCAATGAAAAAAAGCTTGAATATAAAAAGATAATATACAATAACTACGTTACAAAATACAATAACTGCCTCAACATAAATTTAATTTTAAAAATAACAAAAAACTAATATCTAAAAAACTCCTGCTTCATAAGATACACCTTCACTTTCATTTACTTTATCTGTAAAACCTTTTCGTTGGGCACAAAGCAGCTTTCTTCTTTGTTTTATTGAGTCAAGCGACTTCTTTTCCATCATCTTTATTCTTTCTTGGTCTATTTTGGTACAGTACTGAGTAGCAAATGTACCTGGTGTAACATTTAAATTTTCAAATATGTTCAATATACCAGAAATACCATCATTAAATGAAATTACTGCTGATGCAACACTTATTTCTAAAGTGGTACGGCAAACAAAAATCTCTTTAGGACAACGCTTCCAAATGATAGCATTAATAGATTCATTTGAGTTTTGAGTTTTGCCATGTAAACATCTACTAAGAAGCTTATCATCACTAAGGTCAAGAAAAATGGGTTTAATTTTATCCCTAATAATAATTGGTATTCCAGGTTTTTCCTTGTAAGTTTTTGTGTTATTAATTTTATCACACTGATATTTACACCAAGAGTCATTAGTTTGAGGACACATACAGTGTCTTAATTCCAAACTCAAAGCATCTGAGCAGTGAAACAAAACAGCACCAATTGCTTTTTTCATTTGGTAAACTGTTGAACAGTACTTTTACGCACTGCAATACCATAATAATTTTGAAGTTTATTAATCAACTTATCAGTTAATCGACCTTTACCTCCTAATGATTTGCCATCTGCCAACTTGGTTTTGTCGGTGGATTTGAGTTTACGTAGTCTATTACCAACTCGTTTTTGCACATGTCCTACACATTCTAATTTTTCAACAATCAAACCTGGGTAGGGATCACTTTTTAAAACCTCAGCATATGCTTTGGAATCCCCATCTCCAATGTGATGAGTATATCGAAGTCCCCTTTTGTCTATAGATTTCATAAAACAATCTACAATTCCGGAAACTTCCATAGATCCAGCAGATCCTTCGTGATTAATTAAACAATCATGAGTTTCCAAAAAATTTTCATAAAGTTCTGGATCGCTATCTTTTCTTGATTCCCATGATGTACAGGCATTGCATATTTTTGAAAGAACTCGATAGTCAACTCATTTCCCTGAGTCACTAGCAATAACAGTAACAACACCATTAAGTGAGGAATGACCCCTTTTTTGCTAAGTTCCATCACAGGAAACAACTACATCAGCTAATACATTAATATCAAAATCATTTGGTTGGATATTGTTGTTAAGATATCGAAATTCATTTGCTGCATTTTTCATTTTCACATCAGCTACACTTTGGTATATCATATGAATTTTATCTTGAATATCATTAAATGCTTTTATGTTCATTGGAGGAGGTAAGTTCATTAGACCACAAAATTTTTCCAAACCAGAATGACCTTTTCCTATCTCTCTTATGGCAACAACAGATCTATAATTTATTTCAAATGGTGACATTCCTGGACCTTGCTTTTCAATCTCTTTGCTAGAATAAAAAGACTGTTTCCAATCGCACGAAGATGTTGTACAAGAAATGTTTAAAAACACAGCCAAGCCTTTCTTTTTTGATAAATCAGTTGAGATTTCAATTGAATTATTATGACATTGAGGACAATGTCCAATCAAAGTAACAATTGATTTTAAAATGTCTGTGTCAATAAGTATAAAGCATGAAGGCAATTTATTTGAATCATTATTTTTTGCATTACTATTTTTACTGCTATGTGATAACTTTTTTGAAGATATTGATGTCAAGATATTTGATTGAGTTGAGTTAGTGATTTCCAATTTAGAAGTTAAATTGATGCTGACTGTTGATGCTGAGGAAAATTGATTTCCTCTAAAGTACTTTTTTTTAAAATCCTGTAACCACCTGCTTTCCTTCTTAAATTTGAATCACATTTATTTTTTCCCATAATAAAAACAAGCACGAGGCACAAAGTATAACTCAAAGCTGATTTTTCTATAAGTAATATATGTAAACATAGTAATTGTACTTAAAAATCATGGCTTATTTAGGAAAATAAACATAAAACAGTTGCTGGCACCAGTGTCAAAAACTAAAAGTAAATGGCGCAATATTCTAAAACGCCTATTTTCTAATATAAACAACCCGTTGCTAAGGCCGTTGCTAAGAAAATTATTTAACTTCACTGTGAAACTTGCTATTTTAGAGCATTTTTAAATTCACTCCCTATGATGATCTATATATATTTAGAATGTAGAATGTTTGGGCTTCAAGAATATGCAATTTTTGAAAAATCGATTTTTTTGATTTTTTTTAGTATAGGACCACCTTAACTGTCATGAGTTGGATGATTTGGAACTATTGTGTATTATATTTTGATTTTTTTTTCGCATACTTGTTTGTGATCCTCTTTATTGCTTATACTTTTTGCAGTAAACTTTTATTACAAGTATTATTAGAGCACTTTAGGATTATATTCTCAAGGATATTTTGAATTGTAGTTCCTTGTGAAATACTACCCAGGGAAATATTAAAACGAGAAAATATGCATTTTGTTCCTGTTTCCAACTTTCCAATTAAATATGGAAAAATTTATGTAGCACAAAATAAATGTTGACAGTTATTAAGTAGGACAGGTCTGTGTAGCATTCTTTTGCAAATCTTACAGACACATAAATCTCTATGTGGGTTATGTCGATAGATTCATAACTTATACAAGTAAGTCGAGAAAAACTGTCCATGATTTCATTAATTGACTTCCTTGTCCAAATGTTCTTTTTGCCTGATGGTGGTCTTCAAAATTGCTTCTTTTTCTTCCTATAAGACTTCTTTAAAAAACACATGCATTTTTCGAGTAAGCATGGCTGTGGCCAAAGACATAAACTAAAAATAGAAGTCGTTGTTCAATATGTCTTGTCAATTCTAATCGTTAAAATGCCTTGTCAATTCAAATTGTTAGAGAAACTTCAGCAAATGAGTCATTGCCGATGTAATCTCCTCATAGTCTGCATTTCACGATTTTAGGTGCAATATAGTACTTTTTTAATTCAATATTTTGTTAACTTTAAAAAATGGTCAGTTAATAAAGTTAATGTTTTCTAAAAGTATTTATATTTTAGTTTTAGAAACAGTTTAGTTTTTGATATAAAAAAATTTAAATGAAAAAGTTTCAGAGGTTTAAAGAACAGGAAATTAAAAAAAAAATACATTTTTTTACAGCTGCTTAAAGTTTATCAAGAAGCAATTAAACCGGACTTTCTTTTTTCTTGTTATCAACTATAACAATATGACTCTCTTTAAAAATGAATGAGGTAATAAAACACTAGGAAGATGACATCTTAGTTTTAGAATATAACTATTCATAAATAGTTTTAGAATATAACTAATTTATAAATATTTCAAAAAACTTCGAAATATAAAAAAACTTTTTCAGTTACGCATGCGCACAATAAATGTCCGCCGGGGATCAATGTTAAACCACCGTGTTTTGGTACAAATATTGGATTACACGGTGCATAGGAACATACTCTAAGACCTTGCAACACAACCCCAGAAGTTTTTTTTTTGATTATCATTAGAAAACATTTCCTCATTCAAAAAATGTAAACGACAACTTTTTTTAGTGGGGGCCTGGGGAGAAAACACATATTTTAGGGCAGTGCCCAGGAATTTTGTTGTTCAAGATAAATAACTAAGAAGCATGTGGCATACTCAAATTTTTAGTATGTTGATACTGGTAGCAAATGAGGATGACTTGCAAAAAATTAGGGTAATTGGAGCTAAACCAACCCCGCCCCGATCCCTAACTGCCCCCTTCCTAGAACTACGTCTCCTTTAATCGAAAAAAAATTTTTTTTTGTTCTATCATAAACTAAATCAAAATTCATCGACTGATTTCAAATTTCATCAAAAAATCTCTTTTCGTTTAAGATTTATAACAATGCAAAGCTTAAAATTACCCCCTGAAATAACTTTAAATGGTCTCAACTTTTAAGCGAAAAATGTTTTTTTGATGTAACTTGAAATCTGTCGATGAACTTTGATCTAGTTTAATATAAAACAAGCAAAAAATTGAAAAGTGTTATTAGGAACCATACCCTGGGGGGATTTGAGGGATCTTCTCGAACACCACAAAATCGAGCCCATGCCCCATATTTAGATTTTCAGAAATGTATGTGATAGATTTGTCAATTATTTTTTTTAATCTTTTAAAAATATTTGTTTAACATTGAAATTTACAGACAGATAATTAATTTTTATTACTTTCTATTTACAATTTTATTGAAATAAAAATAAAGCAAAGCAACCTTTAATTATTAACAATTTGTAAAAGCAAGCATTTGCTAATTGTTAACAGTTGCATAATAACTCTTTGTACGCGTTGATATACGAACTGAAAGCATGTTTTCAGCCATTATATTGGCATGTGTTTATAGCCATTATATTGACATTTGATTGATATGACCGATATATCATGCTAATATTATCAATCCATATCATAAGTTTTTATTTGAAGCATTCATTTAAAATGGCTAAACATGCAAAAGAACAGTGATTTTGTAAAAAAATTTTGCATTTGCTGCTTCAGGAAAGGCACAGATTTAAGACCAATAAATAATCCTGAAATAACTTACTTTAATCTAAATAAAAAGAAAAATGACTACTCAAACCTTATCAAAACTATATTCTGGAAAGATTATTCAGCGGATAATCATGACCTTCCTACCATGCTTTGCTCAAAATGTAGAAAAAGGCTTGCAGGGACTGATCCTTACTTCATTATGCGGCCGTGTTATGAAGGTAATTTTAACTATATTGATGTTTGATTTACTTCATTTAAAATTTAGTTTCGCAATTTTAGTTCTTATAGTTGCTATACATGTGCTATAAAATTTAGACCTGAATACCAGAGTTATTAGAGGGAAAAAAATGTGAATGTTTTATTTGTGAAAATGGGCGCAAATCAAAAATGGAAAAAATATTGAATGTGTTTCGGGAAAGCTTGTTTATCAAGGCGCTGAAGATGTTTCAAATAAACCTGCAGAAAGACTAGTTTGTCAACATTGCCATGCCCAAGTGGGACAAGGAATTCCACATCCCTGTACGAAATTAGAAAGACAAAAGAATTTGACTGCCATTGTAAAATCAACATCCCCAACAACGCAAGGGAAAGTTCTGTTCAGCTATTTCAAAGATTACAGCACAAATGCTTCAGAGAACACCTTAGCTTTGAAAACCTTTGGTCCAAAGCAACTCACAGTCTCTTTCGGAAAGACTGAGGTTAAGAAACCTTTCTTTTCTTTAGATAAATTGAACAAATTTTAATTAAAACTACATTCCAGGTAAGTTTTTGTTGCTTAAAAATACTTTTAAAAATAAATTTGTTATGAGTTTAAAGCCAATTTTTGTAAAAACTTTATTATGATTTCTAAGTAATCGCAACATGATTGAAGTTGCATGATTTCTGAGAAGTGAGGCAGGACGAAAAAGTGTGGAATCTGGTTTCAATATTAAACTGATTGAGAACAACGAAATAATTGGAAAGTTATTCAATTGTGATAAACTCCCATTGCTATTAGAATTAAAGGAAAGCGAAGAGGTATATAAACTATTTCCAAAAAAAAATTTTTATGGCTAGATTGCGATTTGTATTATTCATTTTGAATTTTTATGAATGTATAGTTGGTAGAAAAAGACTCCTATTGTGTATTGCAATAATATTGAAGAGCTCGTAGCAATGGTACTTCATCACAGAAGTCAAGAAACAAATGATGTTGATATCAAATTAGGTGTAGATGGAGGGCAGGGATTCCTAAAAGTTACACTGCCAATAACCCTAAAACCAGAGTTGAAAAATAATAAAATTCCAGAGAAACTGAGCAAGTATGACGGATATGCGTGTAAAGATTTTAAAGATTGAAGCGTCCACAAAACTATTATATTGGCGATTTTGCCTTCATTAAACGAAAAATACCATAATATCCGGTTAATATTGGATAAGCTAAACATTTCATCCTTAGATTACACAGTATCTGAAGATCTCAAGGTTTTGCTTCAAACAGTTGGAAAACAAACTGCAACATCAAAACACCCTTGTCCGTATTGCATGGCGTCATTTCCTGACTTTCAAAAAGCTGATCATTATGCTCAAGAGTATTTGTGTACATTGTACGACCAATGGATGGCTGATGATGCAAATTTAAAAAAAGCAAAAAAGTACACTAATGTTGTTAACCCCCCTTTATTAACAGGCAACAAAAACAAAAAAATACTTGAACTTGAAAATATTCCTGGACTACATATACTGCTAGGTGTTGCAGACAAAATTTTAAAAGTGATTGAAAAAAGTTTATTTGAAAACAAGGAGTGTGGGTTTCAGTTTGTTAACCAATATCTGTCTAGAATAAACATCTGCAGAGTGTCCTACCAAGGGCAGCATTGTTCGTAAGGCAATGCTTGTCATAAATTGCTTAAAAACATAGACAGCTTTGAACTGTTTTTTCAAGAGTTTAATCTTGGAGTTTCCGCTGCCAAATATATTAAGGTAATTATAGATTTTGAAAAAATAGTCCATGGTGGTTTTGGAAAATCATTAAGCTCTACGTATGTTAAAGATCTAGAGGAGTACTCTACGAGCTATAGATATATAAGGGCTACAACTACTTTGAAGGTACACATAATTGAGCAACATGTTATTGAATTTATCAACATGAAAGTTGGAGTCTTTGGTATGATAAATAACTTTTAAATTTGATTTAAAAGAATTTATAATCTAGTAATTAAATACTCTATTTCAACAGTTGAATCGTAGAATTTGCATAATTTACGACGAATATTTATTAAATAAACTTGCATTTCTTTTGTACTTCTACTATTCTATAGGCTTAGATTACTGGACTGAGCAAGCTCTCGAATCCATTCATCAGGATTTCAATAAGTTTTGGCGAACGACAAAAGTTGGAGAGCACAGCCCAAACTATATAGAGGCGCTGAAAAACGCGGTTGTTGCTTACAACTACAAGCACTTTTAAAGTAGCTTTCTATTTGCAGGAATGTAGTTTGTAAAAAGTAAAGTGTTAAATCTCCTATGAACAAAATTTTAGTATAACTTTGAAATGTAAAATATCAATCATAATGTAACCACAAATAATTTTTTTTTTTTACTGTAATAAATAATTGTACCAAACTCTTCTCGACCCCTAATACCCCTCCCCAGGGTATTTTTCCTAAAAACACTTTTCAATTTTTTGCTTGTTTTATATTAAACTAGATCAAAGTTCATCGACAGATTTCAAGTTACATCAAAAAAACATTTTTCGCTTAAAAGTTGAGACCATTTAAAGTTATTTCAGGGGGTAATTTTAAGCTTTGCATTGTTATAAATCTTAAACGAAAAGAGATTTTTTGATGAAATTTGAAATCAGTCGATGAATTTTGATTTAGTTTATGATAGAACAAAAAAAAATTTTTTTTCGATTAAAGGAGACGTAGTTCTAGGAAGGGGGCAGTTAGGGATCGGGGCGGGGTTGGTTTAGCTCCAATTACCCTAATTTTTTGCAAGTCATCCTCATTTGCTACCAGTATCAACATACTAAAAATTTGAGTATGCCACATGCTTCTTAGTTACCTATATTGAACAATAAAATTCCTGGGCACTGCCCTAAAATATGTGTTTTCTCCCCAGGCCCCCCCAAAAAAGTTGTCGTTTACATTTTTTGAATGAGGAAATGTTTTCTAATGACAATCAAAAAAAAAACTTCTGGGGTTGTGTTGCAAGGTCTTAGAGTATGTTCCTATGCTCCGTGATTATACCCAGTGACATTTCCGAGACATCTTCAAAACTGTGTTTCATCCTGTTTAAATTTCTTATTGGACTTAATTAGAACAGCTTCTTGTTGTAACTTAAAATTCATCAACTCCACTTCTTTTATTTCTTCAGCTTTTAGCGTTCCTGTTATTTTTTTTTTTATTACGATAATTGTTAACAAACCCTTTTATAAAGGATGATACTCTTATAATCTTGCAATACTTGTGTTTACCCAACATTTCTTTAAATGTATGATGTTCCCTTATTTCTTCTGTTACCATACCGACGTTCTCTTTCACACTAATGCTTTCACATGTTGTCTACGGAGTCTCGATTATTTCCAGTTGGGTCGGGCAATTTTCTTTGTGTTTCAACCATATTGGTCAATTGAAACACAAGCTTGATAATTTTTCTGGATTCACTCCTCTTGTTCCAAGATCACATGGGTTTTCTTTTATTGGGATGTCAAGGTGAAAAACCCCTCAGAAATATGAAATTTCTGAAAAAAAAATTATTTTCTTGTTTTGTGCAAAATTTATCAGAGAATCACCATCTGAAAATCATTTTTGGAAATTCGCTATAGATCTTCATCAAAATAGATTTTATTGAACCCCAGTATTTTAAGCTTCCTTAACAACCGCCATAGCAACGGCACTATTTTTTGCCTTTACTAAAAAATAGTCCAAAACCCTATTTTTTTATATGAAAAATGTATCTTATCAAGTAAATTGTATTTTCCATTGTTCAAAACAACTTGAGTATAAAAACAGTTACTGGAAACCTCATAAATATATCATAAATCTTCTACAATGGCTAAGGCTTGCAGAGTTAAACAAAGAGCTAAAAATAATAAAAGGAAAAAAATATTTAATTTAAAAAAGAATTTAGTTATAAATAATGTTGATATGGATGTAAATATGGAATCGAATATTGTAGATATGAGCATAAATATTATTACAAGTGTTGAAGATGTAAATGTAAACATGGTGAAACCAGTTCATTTTAACTTTATTAATTCTGATGAAATATGTACTTCTGCTAGAAAAATAAAAAAAACTTCGTCATCAAGACCAAAGTTATGTAGTAATATAATTACTGGATACCGTTTTATAGATTTAGAAATACTAAATTCTGTAGTTTCTTCCCTTAGATGTCCAGAATGTATGTCATTTAAGTTGTTTCGCTCTGAAAATGAAAACAAGAGAAAAGGTCTAGCGTCTTATCTTTATGTTAACTGCTGTGTATGCGATTATTCAAGAGAATATTATACCTCAACATTGAATATACAAAAAAGTTTTGATATTAACACCAGGGCTGTATATGCTATGAGATCATGTGGTCAAGGGTATTCTGGATTCTCAAGATTTGTCTCATTAATGGACATGCCTAAACCAATGACTGCTAATAATTATAATAAAAGTGTTATAAAACTAACTAATGCAGTAAAATCTGTACCTGAAGACACTGATGGATGGTGCTCAAGAATTAAAAGACTTGAAGAGTAATCTTATTTTAAATTCTTTTCCAGAACATGTGCCCAATGTTATTGCCGTTGCACTTTTGATGCAGTTGCCCATTTTAACATTGGAAGACAAGCGAGTATTTTAGTTTTAGAAAAAATGAATTTAAGACCAGGAAAGTATTTGTTAGAAGGATATTGGAAAATTACTCAAAAGCGATTATACTTAGCCATATATAAAAACACAGAACGAGCAAAGAAACGCAGACAAGTAATTCGTGGAAAAAAGAAGAGTCGATATGACAAATCTCTTGAAAAAGAGCAAAACCCATATCAAACTGGTGCATTTTAAGATTTAACTTTTTTTATTATATAGAGATTTGCATATTTATTTACACTATTTTGAAATTTTTTATGTAAGCATTTTTAAAAGCTGTTTTTCTCAGATGAAGAGTTTTTAAGACGCCGGCCAGCATATCTAAATAACTAAAAGTGGTGTTAAGCTAAAATTTTAAGTATGAATTTGTTTGATTGTCTTCTGTGATTTAAACGTAACAGATTTTTTTAAAAATTGAATCCAGTCCTTAAATAGGTCAACAAAGTCATAAAATTTGGTCAATTTTTTTACATGTACTTCGGTCCATTATATTAGCCTATTAAAAATTAATAAGAAAAATCTGCTTCGTTCATATCACAGAACTACCTTGTTAGAACAAGTATGCAAAAAAGATTTTGTTAAAATTGTGTACATCTTTAGATACATTGGCCGGGGTCTTTCAATATTTTGGTGTTTTTGGCACCTGCTACAGCTACCATTTTACCCAAAAAAAATTTTTTTTGTTTTTTTCAGTTAATTTTGTTATTTACTTTATGTATATGAAGTTAAATTTATAAAATATTGATATTTACTCAAAAAAAACTTTTCAGGGGTTTTCCACCTTAAGCCATTTTACTTCTCCATTCAATAAGATCTGTTGATCTCTGTTCTTAACAAACTGTGAGCAGCTGCCTTTTTCTTTTAACCAATTAAGTACCGCAGTGCTGTCAACCCAATTATATACTTCAATAGTATTATACTTGTTAAATATTTTCCTAACATGATGTATCAACTTACTCAAAGTGTGCTCCGCTACGTACTCTAGTCTTGGACTACTAAGATCCCTTGGTGCAATCCGTTCTTTTACTACAAGTAGGTTGCTCGTTTTCGAATATTAATGGCTCATTCCATCGTAGACGTATGCATATACAATTGATTTACTTGCATATGAAAATTTGGAATTTGTTAGTCCCATCCCAGCTTTAATAAGCATAGTCAACTGTATAGTATTTTTCCAGTGACTAAACAGATGCAGTAAATCCAATACGTCAAACACACTGCAGCATTTTCCTTTTTGTAATTACTTACTTATTTCTGATATTGATGCAAGCAGTAAATTTGATGGATAGTTGTTTTGATTCCTTGTTCCAAGAAATCACGTGCATTTTTGTTGATTTGGCTAAAGCGTCCTTTTCCAATTTGCTTACGTTGCTATGCCATTTGTGCAGATGGAAACCAGTGTCTATTAAGATTTGCGTTGATTCATTTTTAAACCTGATAAGTTCTTCTTCCGTTTCTCCATCTGCTTGTAGAACATCAACATAGGTATCTTTCAAAACAAGTACCGTTTTAGGATAAATATCCTTGGATTTTGATATATACTTTTTAATGGTAGCGCCGAGAATGAAAGGGCTTGAACTGGAACAAAAAAGTTACCCTTGTAAACTGTAACTCCATTAATTCCATTTTCTTTAATTCCTTATACCAAATTTATTGTTGTGCGTGTCTATCCATTTCGTGTATTCGAATTAGTAGAAACGCCTTCTTTACGTCAGCTAAAACGCGAGTTTTGTTCATCCGCTTTTGTATAAGCATATTAAATATTAAGGGTTACAGCGATGGTCCCACTTCTATAAAATCGTTTATCCAGAATTTTTCTGAGAACTACCGGTTCCGTGGCTTTTATTCGCTGATAATCAGCAGTACCAAGTATTATGTGAAAAGGTTGAAGTTCGTCACTCCCTTCATCATCGCTAAATTTCAGTCTCCTCCGCTTTGCAAAATGCTTCTTGACATCCATGATCATCAGATTGGGTAAAAAGGTTAGTAATTCCTTTTCCATATTGGTGCATTTGACCTTATTGCGAAATTCCTGTATCAGTATTTACTCTAGCATAACGTTATATATTTTCACATACTTGCTCACCGTTCCATATAGCTGTTTGATGCTTCTATGTTCTTTACGTGTAGGCTTTAGTTTCAGTTTTATTATCAAGTTTGTACATATAAAGGAAATTCCAGCAACCTTTTCCAACATCTTGCTTTTTCGCAGTTTACTTTTGCAATACAGTCGGGTGAATAGTTGAACTCGCATTAAACACCGCTCCCATGGTTTCATTTTACTGTCCATTGTTGCATTCCCACTTTGACTAATGAACCTATGATATTTTTTGTTAAACTTCCTGCATCCTTTGATCGAAAAATTCGCCCCTGAGTACCCGTAACCAATACAGTTGTAACAATCTTTTGCTTGTCGAAATCTCCATGCCTCTTTCAACAGTTAGCATTTTTGTACAACCTTCGCTTTTGTAATTTTTTAACCCACAGTAGATACATCCATGTTTAACACTACTTACGATGATTTTTTTATCATAATTACCGCTATTGTATTTTTTAAATGCAGCGCTTTGATGCTCATAAGATCTCGACAGTAAGTTTGCGTTCTTTTTATCGCCTTTTGTTAGCTCGTCGCTTATGTTGAAAGCTCAGTTTAATGGTCTTCTTTCGATGCATTTTAGCAACTTTTCTACAAGTTGCTCCAGTCCCGATTCTTCCCATCCATTATTGTTTTGTGTGAGTTTTTCACGAACTGGTCCAAATTTATCTGTTAATGAATACATAAATGATTGAGCCGTTTGTGGTTCGTGCAGATCTTATTTTTTCCAAATCTTCAATCAATGCTTTGTGAACCCAAATATCTTTTCCGTAAGTTTCTTGTAGTATACATGCGGTAAACCAAGTATGTCCTCTATTGGCTTTCCTGTCGACGAGTTCCTGGAAGTAGTTGAATTCTCTAATCTTTATTATGTTGGAGTTGTGAACTTCTACCGTGAATTGATTCCAAAATCGTAACCAGTCTTTCTAGTCGCCATTAAATTTTGTAGTTGTATACTTTTGACGCTTGACAGATTGCTACCCAGCTAGCACACAGCTGGGTAGCAATCTGTCAAGCGTCAAAAAAAGATTGAATCACGCGAAGAAAAAAAGATTGAATCACGTCAAAAAAGATTGAATCACGCGAAGAAGTGGTTGTGAAAAGAAATCCCCTTTGTTAGAATCCAGTTTGTTAGAGAGATACAGGTACTTTATTTACGTTTTTGTGTTTATTTAACTTTAAACTAGTAGTTTACTAATTATGTAGCTACATAATTTGTAAATAAACTTTTCTATATTACATTAGAGATAGTAGAATTTTTTAATTTTGTATCAAGAACTTGAGTACCCTGTTTATTATCATGGCCTGAAGCAAGTTTGTGCTGCTTCACCAAATTCTCCTCAGAGCAGCACTGATTGCAGGAGAATCTACAAAATTGTGCTATAAAGCTTCTATTAGGCTACCATATCATGCATTAAGACTACATTTTATGCTCTTATACTTGTATTTTATTCTAAAGATATATGTTTCTTAATAGAAATTAACGAATCAATATTTGGACTAATCAATATTGATAGTAAATTTCTTAATGTTCTAAAAAAACTTTAAGTAATTTACTGTTTATATATTTATGATAGGATGTAAAATTTGTAAAAGATATAAAACGCTAGAATGTAATAATAGTAATAATAACAAATTTTTTGCTGTACACATACAATGTGGTGAGTCTAACATCTGTAGATGTTAAACTTTGACAGCTTTGGAAAAGTGTTCATTTTATTTTTCATTTTTTTATATTTTTATTTTCTTTTGTTTGTTTTTGAAACAACCAAACTTGTTTTTGAAGACATTCACATTATCAGAGTTGATTATCTCTCCTGTTTAATTATTCCAATTGTTAACTGTTAGGTTTGTGAAGAAATTAAATCTTGTGGTAGAATGTGTGAATTGCTTTTGCATTTTCTGAGTATGACCTCTTTTTATTGCATATTTAATTATTTTAGGAGGATGATTCCATTTAACTTTATCGATATTTTTACTTATTTTATAAAATAAAATTGAATTAAATCACTTCTTGCTCTTCTTATTTTTAAAGTAGTCAAGTTAAATCTTTTTAAAATTTTGTTTTTTTGTATTAATAATGGTTTATAATATTGGGCTACTAATATTATACAATATAATTTAACTGATACTAATAGTTTAGATGGCTGCGTCATATGCAACAAACAGAAGAAGAGTGAGAGAGCAAGTTGATACGATATGGAAGAAATTTATGGTAAAAGTTATCAGAAAAGTAATGTGTCTACCTGCAGTATTTCTAATGAAAATGTTTGTTATGATGATAATTCATATGAGATTGATATTGACAATGATGAAGATAATTTTCCTTTTCAAATTCTTAATAATCACTATGACGATGTTCAGGATGAACGCTATTTCACATCAGACTCAGAAAATTAAAGTGATCTGGATAGCAATCCTGATGAAAAAGGTATTATCTCATCTTTAGCTGAGTGGTGTATTAATTTAAAGTTTCTTTGTTTCATTATTTACTGAATGAAACTTTCATTAAAATTTTTTTTTTCAGTTATGTCTAATGAAATTTTTTTTTTCAGTTATGTTATGAAGCATTTGTTTTGTAATTTGTCATTTGTTACCATATCCCTCTTTAACAGCTGTTAAAGCGGGATACGGTAATGTATTTTATATGCATTTGCAGCATTTTAATGGTGATTGGAATTCATATATTATTTGTATAAGAGAATTTTGAAGCAGTTTACTTCTAGTTATTGCAGAAAAATACTGATAATATTTTTCAATAGTTTTCTGTTTAGATGTGGCATTAAAAAATGAAAGTGAAATATCAATAAATGTACTAATTATTTTTAAAAAAATATTTTGTCGCCATGTTTATGCAGGTAATACATCAAAAAAATTTTATATTTTTACTTATGGAAATTTTATTTGTATATAGTGCTTATATCTTACATATGTTTGTTATTAACTATTTTATTATTTAAATATAGATTTTGTATTTGATGTGTGTGTGTGTGTGTGTATGTGTGTGTATATATATATGTATGTATATATATATATATATATATATATATATACATATATATATACATACATATATATATACATACATATATATATATATATATATATATATATATATATATATATATATATATATATATATATATATATATTCATACATACATACATATATACATACATACATACATACATACATACATACATACATACATACATACATACATACATACATACATACATACATACATATATATGCAGTGGCATAGGAAGATCATAAAAGTTGTGTGTGTGGGGGGGGGGGGGGGACTAAAACAAAAGTTAAGGGGGGGAATTCAAAATTTAAACGAAAAAAAAAAAAGGATATTTTGATAATTTGAAGAGGCTACACCCCCTCTATTCTTACAAAAACAAAGCAACAATAAATGATTAGAAATCACTTTTAAAGACTTTTCAAAAATCAAATGAGCGATTAGTCTTCCCCTCTCCCGCCAGATTTCTGAAAAGTCTTTATTGACAAAACTTTGTGTAAAAAAATTGAAACTGATAAGTCTATGCTAATAATATATATAAACACAAAAATATATGAACACCTATAATTTTAGCAGTAGTTATGGCAATACCTAAAGCTCATAAAACGAATGATGCAAATTCAAAGATTTCTATCAAGTTGTATAATGAGGAACATTCGAACGTTATTGTAGTCTCAAGTGAAGTAAAGATGCAAGATTCGTAAGGATGCTTAGCAGTCGAGAAGAACGTTATTTTGTTTGAACATGTGTGCAAATACTTTAACATAATTATGTTTATTACAACGAATATTTATTTTCTCTTAGTAATTGTTTAATTTAAGTTGGTTCATTAATAAATGTTTTATTTTCGTTTATCAGCGTCAAATTTTATTCAAACTTATTTGGACATTACATTTTATTCAACATTACAAAGAAGTAGTTATGCTTTACTTAAAGAAACAGTAACCCTTTAGTTGAAAAAAGTTACACTTTAGTCAAATAAATAGTTTTAATTTGATTGCAAAAACTTTGTTTTTGATTGAAAAGATAAGCACACCTTTTGAATCAAAATCAAAGTTTTTGCAAACAAGTAAAACTAATATTATTTGAATTATACGTTGGACCAACGTCAGAAT
The DNA here is from genome assembly GCF_058129835.1 of Hydra viridissima. Lineage (NCBI taxonomy): Eukaryota > Metazoa > Cnidaria > Hydrozoa > Anthoathecata > Hydridae > Hydra > Hydra viridissima. The sequence continues at coordinate 11,332,324 of NW_028324312.1, read as the reverse complement.
GCGACGCTCGCCCAACGTCGATATCCGACGTTGGGCCAACATTAACCCAACGGTTGGTTGCGACGTCGCGCCGACTATCAAATCCACGTTGGCTTGATGTCGGTTGCCGACCATCGGCCAACGAATTTTTCGACGTTGATCCAACGTTGGGCCAACGTCTATGTGCTATCTGGGTAAGTTGCTTCGATTTTGTTTCTAAGTGATTTACGCAATGTTTCTTTCATTTTTAGTTTCTTTAGATACCATTCTACTTCACTTTGAAGTTTTCTCAATGAAGCTTGTTATGCTTCTTTTTGAATCATTAACAGCTGCTCTATAATTTGATTTTCATACTCAAGTTTTCTGAGGCATTCCTTTTTTCTTCATTGAGTCCAACTTGTCCACCATTTTGTTTTTAATCTCAATCGTTACTTCTATTTCGATCACTGTTTTTTAAAGCCATTGTTCTACCGAATCGATGTTTTCGCCGTCGTCAAGCATTTTTCTGGTCAGCTCATCCTTTTCCATTTCAAATCTTGTTAATATATTTGTTGTTTTGTCTAATGCCAAGATCATGCTTAATTTGTCGCCATTAATCATGTTGCGTTTTATGCCTTAATTATTTAAATCATGTTCATTTCTCACTGGTAATTTCGCTCTTGTTCCATTCTTCGCTATTTCATAGGTTTCGTTCGTCCAAGCAGGTTCGGCACTAAGTAGTGTGGGGAATTATTTTAACTTTTCCTGAAACACTATTGAGTCACTGTTTCCTTTATGAAATAGATATTAGTTTTCCAATCTGATTGCGCATCATATCGAACCATTTTATAAACTCCACTTCCTTTTATATAGTTTAACAATCGCGTCATTTAAACACATGAAATAAATTAACACCTTACATGCATTTAAATCTACTTAGATTAACACCTTACACTTGTTAACACCTTACACATATTAGTAAACTAAAAGCATAGTTGGTGGAAAAGTTGCTATTATTCTTAGTGAATTAACTGATGCAACTAGCAGTTGTATTATATGCGGCCTGAGCAGCTCTAACCTGAATGATCTGGAAAGGGTTCAAAGAGTGGCAAATTTTCTAGATATTAGATTTAAACATGGTTTGTCCACCCTTCATTTGTGGATAAGTAGCATTGAGTGCTTCCTTCGCATATTTAACAGGCTGGAGTGGGAGGCTAGGGGTGGAATAAAGAAATTACTAAAGCTCAAAAAAAGAACAGATTCAGGATGCGCTGAGGAGTTGTCTTGGTATCAAAGCTGTTGTTCCAAAGTCAGGAGGATTAGGACATTCCAATAATGGCAGTACTGCTAGGAGGTTTTTTAGGTGGTACCAAAAGTAAGTAGAGATTCTAAGTGTTTATGAAGAGCTGATGAAGAGGTTTTATATAACCCTCTCTATACTCATCAGCAATAAGGGATGTACACCAGCATGACTCTACACCAGTCTGCATAATTGGTTAGGGATCCGAGACCCGAACTCGGATGCGGGTAGTTATTTCGGGTATTACCCGAAAGTTATAAAATACCCGTTTTTTTTTATTTCGGGTAATTCCCAATTGTTTTTATTACCAGATACTTGATACCCGTAGAACCCGCGTAGAAAGTACCCGTAGAAATACTCGAAGAAGTAAAAATAACCAAAACAATTCAATTCAATTCTTTTATCAGATTAAATTACAAATAACAAAAAAATATTAAATTTCAGGATTAGCAAAATTAAAAGTAGCCTGGCCATTTTAAATCTGAAATTTAATCCAATAATTTACTGTTCCTTTTTAAGAAAACTAGCTGCTCCATTTTGCTAACACTTAAATTTGTTCTCCTTGCTGTGCAAATGTTCTCGGCATATGAAAACACTCTTTCAGAAGTGGCAGATGAAGCTGGGAAGGCCAGAATCTGCCGAACAAACCTTGCAAGCATCGGGTATTTGTCTGCATTGATCCTCCAAAAGTCTAAATTGTCCACTGTTTTTTCGGCCTCACCAAGGTATTTATCTACCTTCTTTATTACGTTTTCTTTTGCAGCTGATTTCCCTCCTTTTTACCTATATGTTGCTCCATACGTTTGTATGTGGTGATTGTCCAAAAAAATAGCCATTAAACTGTTGGCATGCAAAAAGTTCGCGTCCTCTATATTTTTGGATGTGGTATTAGGTGGTGTGGGTTGCAGTGTTGGATCTCTGTCAATAAGGTCCTTAAGTAACAAGCATGAAACATTGTTTGAAAATACTTCAAATAACTTCAAAGTTCTAACGATTGTTTTGACTTTGCTTATCTCATATTCGTCTAGCATCAGTTTTTTCAATTTTGAGCCAAATGTGTCACCATCAAGCCCAACTATTTGCTCCATGGCTGCAAGAAGCGCAATTATTGATTTCAGCTGGGCTAAGTCGGACAGTTCTGTACCAACGTAGTTGTTGTCATTTTAAGGGCTTTTACTTTGTTACCAAGATGAACTGTCCTCTTGCTTGAGCTGTAAAAGTAGTCTACCAAACCCGTCATCTTTTTGTGAAGTTGATTCAATTGTAGACGTATGTACATTTTCTTTTTATAGTATTTTGCAGTTAGTGAACCTGTAACAATCAAGTGGATCCTTTAGTTGGTGCTCCACATATTGGTATCAATGTCACTATTTGCTTTTGATCCCTTTTGAATGTTTGCAGCGCCGTCTGTACCAATGGTGATGCTCTGGAAAATACTTCATTGCGTAAAGGAATCTTCTCAGACGGAAGTTTTTGTCTAGAGCAGAAGGGATTTTTTTAAAAATAATTTAATGGAATCAGAAAACTAACCAATATAAGAGTTTTTTAATTGCAGTGTTCTTGGCATTGGAAGTGTATAAAATATTTATTTTTTGATAGCCCACCTCAGATTTTGGTCTCAAGTGTACAGTTGTTCTTTTTTTGGTAGTTTGGGCGTAAAAGCGGTAATTTAAAATTTCAGAAAATAAAATCATTCAAAAATATAAGTTATTTGCAAGATTGAAAAATTGTTGACCAGTTCTTTAAAATGATTATCCATAAAAAGTCACATGTGGACAACAGGAGAAGTATTTGTTTTCTGAACATGAAGAAGACCAACTTCTTTACCAAAGCCAAACTCAGAAAAAAATGCTCTTCTTGTTTTTCTTTGCTACAAAAAGGCTTCCCACATTGTTGTACACCGGTTACACTTCGAAAAAACTTTGCAGAAGTTGCTAAAATAGATAAAAATGCCTCAAAAAGGATTGCATTTCCAGTGATTTCTTCTTCTTCATTATCTGCAGGGAGAACAATTCGACTTCAGCAAGCTCATGGCAGAAAGCTAACAATTTGCCGGGTATTAACTTTTATATTCTAAAAACTTTGAAACAATTTATAATAAATGAAAAAGCAATGCAAATTGCAAGTTTGAATTTAAAGCGTACAATATGCAACTAATAAATCCAAAATGTTAATGAAATATTATTGAAAAAATGAAAACAGATTTTGACAAATATAATTGATGATGAGTAATTTATCATAGATTCTGTTTTTAATCTTTACATTATTGACATTTTTCCATAAACTATTTTCTTTGCACAATACATTAGAGGCAAGAAAAAGCTGAAAAAATGTGGGAAGTTCATAAAGAATCAGATTTGAATTTATTCATTTTTGATATATTTAATAATTTTGATTAAAAGTAATTTTTTTACTTTTTTACTTTTTTTTACTTTTTCATGAATTTATATGAAAATTTCATGTCTTAACTACTTAAATTCCACAAAATATGATAATTTCTTACATTTATTCAAATTAAAGAGAAATAAACTTTTCATTTTTGTAATGCCCAAGCTATGTACCTTCATGCCTCTGAAGGTTTTCTTTGGGATATGACTTTATCCAAAAAGTTTTTAATGGAGAGGGGTGATCCACTGAGTATCTGATGGAAGTTCTGGCACAAGATAAACTTTTATTTTATAGTTATTTTTATTCCATTATTTGAAATGGAATTTGTCTTTGTTTCGAGATCAACTTTCAATATATCTCAAAAAACAAAAATTTTTAAATCTATAGCTGTTAGCTATAATATTACTCCTGGTCTTGAGCTAAAGAACGGTTCTAGCAGAGTTTATCAATTTAGCTCTTTATTCTAGTTCGAAATCATAGAGATCTGCCGCATGATCAGGTACTTGAAACGTGTGAAAAAAACAGAAAGGAAAATGGAGAGAATCTTTTCACATAAATAGTTTTACAATCTTTTTAGTTAACAAGGAACTGTAAAAATCGTTGAATTACATGGTTCGAGGTGCCGAATAACAAGAGGTGAAAGAGTCATTTAGAAGGCTTTCATTTGAGCGACAAGATGGCAAATACAGACATCAGAATTGAATTAGGCAAATATCTTAGCACTGCTTTGACTTCAAGAATGACAAAGATCTTGGAATAGTGCAGAAAAATGGCCATTATTAACCCTCTTCTCAAAAAACATGCACAGAGTTTTTTGCATTCCAGACACATAAAAACCGGCAGACGAACGAGCTTAAGTGTAAAAAATTCCGGCCTCATAAGTCACATGCAGACGAACAAGCCAAAATGTAAAAAACAATAAAAAACATGATCATGTCCGAGAGGATACTGACTTAGTAAAAATTAAGAAATAGTGAATCAAACTTTTTTGATTTTCTATTGCCATTGTTTTGAAAAAAAAAACTTTAAGCGGTAAATTTAATTCTTCTTCAAGAATAAGAATTAAAATTTAAGAATTAAAAGTAAAAAACCTAAACCTTTTAACATTAGAAGACAAAACAAAATGGCTGAAATTGAAAAACTCAATAAAATTTGTTAACACAAATATCAAATGATGTCATAAATTTAACTTTTGAATCTAGCTAATCGAGTTTTTAGAAACCAGCTACAGTTTTTCTTTAAGTTTTTTGTTTTAAAATAGTTCAAATATTTGATTGCCAAATAATTCAAGTTTACTCGCGTTTTTCACATTTATTAAGTTTCAAACCCGAATTCGAATTTCCCTACATGAAAGCTATTTGAAATTTGTTAAAGAACACCAACAAGACCTTACCAGAGCCTTAGTTGCTTAATCCTAACCATTAACAAATAGCAATGTCTTACAACCATAGTATTTTTAACTTAGTCATCAAAATGGTAGAAACAGTTCTTATTGAAACGCTGTCCTAACTTAAACATATAATGAAAGGTTGTTTGATCAGGTACGGCAATTTATCTATTAAAAACAAATTTATTTGTTACAAATTTAAATTATCATCAATTAGAAATTTATTTTAAAATATGGCAAGTTTTATAAACTTGTTTATATATGACAATATTCAAAAAACAAACAAAAAAAGAGTTACTTCTTATATAGCCGTTATAATAAAAAAAGACTTTTTAGTGAAATAAGCAAAGCATTTACAACATTTTAAAACGTCCGAAACATGTTGTTATAGATCGTTGCAATTGGGCATGATTTTCAATAACTTTAAACTCTGCTACGTCTTTAAAATAATAACCAAGAAACTTTTCTATGTATTTTTTACTAAGATCTGCATCAGTGACGTTCATTATACTAAATACGTTGACTTGATAATCCCAAATCTGTGCTAAGTTAGAATTTAGTATTCTATTACTAAGATGTTTGCTTAAAAAGTTGTTTAGTGAAGCCCCAATCAACGTTTTCATCGATTCTAAATCGTAATCTATTATCGAAGCACCCATTACGTACTTTACCCAATTCATGACATGAAAATACTGAACGGTTTCTGTTACGGCAACGAGCTTACTCATTTTTATAAATTCCTCTCTGGTGAAATAATCCATTAGGTTGGACCAATCAATTGTGTGCGGTTTCTTTGACTTTAAATAGTTCAACAACTCAATATTTGTCGCACTCACTTGTCCACATTTAAACTCAAGGTTTATTTGCTTGGCTAATATAGAACGTTTTAAACATTCCATTCTCTCAAGCATAAACGTCTCCATTGATAACTTTAGCGTCGAGTTGTAATTAAACCTGGTGTCAGAAAAGTTAAAAAAGAAATAAAAGTTTTCGTCTTTATTTTTAAAATAGAAGTTTTTTTCTGAGACTGAAAACATTGTCAAGTTCCCACAATGGAGAGCAGATTCGCTTTCTTCAAAAAGAAATCCTGTGAACAAATATCTCGCATACTCCACTCTGTCGACCTTGTATCGCATGTTTGCCAAATCTTCGTATAGAGCTGTGTTTAAAGGACTCTTATGAGCTAAACTCCATTGTTCTGCTGCTTCTGTCACTGAAAGATAAGAATCTTTCCAAAACTGAATAAAGTATACCAGTTCCTGATCTAAAGTAGATTCTTTCAACAAAATCTTACAGGCTTTGACAAACTCTTGGTGGGTCTCTTTGCTCCATGCTGAAGAAAACCAAGCTTGAAGAATGGATCGACAGCTGGAATTATTTTCGATCATTTTTTTAAGAATCCAACATCTCGCAAAAGAGCAGACTGCTGAATCAACACCAACAAAGTTCAGACATCCATCTTTTTCCGTACCATTAATCTGAACAAACAAAAGCTCAGAGAAATCAACACATCCAATTGAAACATGGCTTTTTCCATAGCAAAGAGGGTAATTTGGAAAATTAACGTTTTTCATTGAATAAAAAATGTTTGTTAGAGTACATGCATATTTTTGTGATATTGGAAATACTTTTCCAAAAGGTTGAGTTTGAAAAAATGTTAGAAACGTTGGATGAAGCATTAAGTTTCCGAATCTTTTTAGCATACATGCTTCATTTTTATAATTTTTGTGAACTTGGTTTGCCAATTCATCTATTTTAGACGAACTACGATCCATCATTACTGCTCTGCTACTAAACTCTGAGAAGTGAGATTGTAATACATCAACTCCGAGCGTATCATTAGGAAACATCTTTCTGTATTCTTCAAAGAACTGTGGAAGTTTTGGTTGAAACGATGGCTGTTTTTTTTTTAGTTTTTCTTCAATGTTCTTTACATAGCTTTTAACTACTTCATTACTTGGATGCGAGTTAAGATAGATTTGAAAGTCTTTCAATGCGGCGTAAAAGATATCTAATTTGTGAAACAAAATACCTCTTCTTAAAACGAGCCGTTCAGAACAAGAATTTAGGAGAAGTCCTTTTTTACAATCCATTAAACCCAACCAAAACAAGTTCATCTTTGTAAAGATTGCAATTCTTTTTAAAAAGAGCTTGGCATCGCTTTTGTCCAACTCGCCAACTTGCAAAGCTTTCGTGTAATACATCAATGCAGAGTCGTTGCTGCCAGTTGCATATTCTTTTTTCCCCTGGTTTTTAATGACAGTTTTATCATCAGCTTTTACTTTCAGCAGCTCTAACTCAAGCTCGTCGACCTCTTGAAAGTTGTTCGCTTTTTTGTAATATTCTTGAGCAGCTTTGAAATCCCCGACAGATTTAAATGCTGTTGCTAGCCTCAAACAGCATTTTAGTGTGATCTTAGAAGAAGGCTCTTTATCTTCTGTTGTCAGCAGAGCTTTCAGACAATAGTCAGCACATCTCCAGTAATCTTTTTTCTGAAAGTAAACAGCCGATAGATTGCTAGCAATGATCATGTTTTTATCGTCAATATTCATTGCGTTGTTGTAATGCTTGATGGATTTTTCATAATCTTTAATTTTGTAGGCAGCATTTCCGAACATTTTCTCTCTATTTACAACATCAGCTAATTGGTTTTGCTTTTCGATTAGATAGCTAATTGATAACGTATCTAATAATTCCCACATAATTGCTAAATTAATTATTGCTATCTTATCAATTTTGTCTAGACCAGTCTTTTCCACATAAGTTATTTTTTGAAATTGTTCATAATATTTCACTTTATGAAAAAACAGTTACACTTCCTTTCTACCAATCATTTTGAGACAAATCAACTTTTTCTAAAAAATCTTAAAATAATTCGGATATTTCTCGGAAAAATTGTTTTTACATCATGGTTTCTTTATGTGCGTATTTTCAAAACATTTTTCATGAATATGCTCATGTAAAAGTATGTTTGCTTGGCTCTAAGCGTTCACAGTAAATTATTTCATGGTTAAAGTTCAATAGATTTTAGTTTTTTTGTATTAGCATCTAAAATTTATAATACCAAGTATCTTAATATGGCTAATAAATTGTTTATTTTATAAAATAGTGATTTATGTTTTATCTAGCATATCTCTTTGCTGTATACTAATTTTCTCGTAGAAATCATTCTTTTAATAAAAGCTCTCCTTTCACAAATTTCGCGTTTTATTTATAGCTAATAATAATCCACGAATTGTCCTGAAAAATCGTCAGTGAAAACCGCTTAAAAAAATATTTACAAATATAACTGGCTAAAAGATATGACGTCTTCGAATGTTCTCGCTCTACTGACGTTTTAACACACTGGAATAGCATACAGTCAGTAAGAAAATTTTTCTCACTCCATACAATTTAGAGAAAACACTTGATAAAAATCATTTTAAATGCAAAAAAGTAATTTTAAAGCAAAGTAACAAGAATATATCGTATAAGAAATAAAAAATAAATAAATAAAAATAGTTATTTGTAAAATTGAAAAAGTTTAATTTTTGAATTTATAACGTCACAAAAAGTTTTCATACACTCAACAAAACTAGTACTTAATAATATGAAATTCCTTTGTAGTTGATTAAAACTTGTTCAAATTTGTTCGTTCATAGGTTTTTATTATTGTAATAATAATATTTTCAGCAAAAATTTAGTTATAAACATAAGTTTAAGTACGAAACATCACGTGTCTAAAAGTATGCTTGAATTAGTAAAAAAATCTCTTCGTCAAGTTGCCAATATTATTGATAATACACATTCCACCGTTCAAAGTATTGCTAAAAAATTTGAAATGACTGGTTCTGTTAATACATTACCAAAAATTGGCCGACCAAAAAGTTTAAATTCACGAAATAGACACGGTCGATTACTTAAAACGCAATAGATTTGTTAATATGCGCATGCTCCGAATATTGAAATCGAAAGCGATGTAAGCATTAAAAAAGTTTTTCGATTTATCAATAGTGGCAATTCTAAGGTTTTCTCAAATAATTTTACAAATAGAAATCTTCTTTAAAAAATGTAAAATGGGATAGTTCCTATTATAAGCAAAGTATACATGTTTTAAAAAACCTTGAAATTTAATTGTGCGCGAATGTTGAGAACTGAAAAAGCAGCTGTCGAAAAAAAATAAACTGTGAATTTTAAAGTCAAAATAAATTAAAATCTGGTCGTAGAATTTCAGGATTTTTTTTATACTAAAATTTGGTCGATATACAACATACCAAAGCAAGTTTCACTAAGCATTCAAATTTTTTCTTTACGTTGATGGCTTACAAGTGATTGCGATATTGCACTGCTTTTGGCTGGTTCTTAACTATGTACAAGTGCTACAACTCAAGGAGCTAGTGCTGTTTATAAGTTCGTATTCTCTAAATAGTTGCTGAAACCTGGTCTGGAGATGAAAATGTGGTTGAAAATACTCCTTTCACCTTTTACAAAGATAAGAATGGAAAGTTTAAAAGAAATCTAGCACCTTGGGGTTATGTAAAAGATCTATCAACACATATTCTCACTCATCTTGATCCAATAGAAAGGTCTAAAGTTACCAAAGCAAAAATTAAAATCTTTAGAAAATAAATTAGTTCAGCAAATGTAGCATACGTCAATTTGTAAATGACATATGCTATACTCTCATATTAAAGCCATTTTTAACACTGCTAATGTAGCTTAAAGCATTAAAATAAGATTTATATAATACTAGCAAAAAACAAGCCGTAAAACGGGTTACGGTAGGTCTGTTACTTAATTTATAGTGGCTGTTTTCCACAATTTAATGTTGCGAAACCTTAACTATGCCCTTTTAGAAAAACGCTTCAAATTAAAAAATTGAACCATCTGTAAAAATAAAATAAAAAGTATGCGGAGGTAAATAATTTTCCAACTATTTAATATTATTTGAGTAATTTACAACTGATATTGGTCATATCAGTGTAAAGCAGAACAATTTTCCTCGACATTACTAAGTTCAAAACAATACTTTTTTAGTTACTGTTACAAAATAATGACACTTCATCATGCTTTAAATTGACGAAAAAGTAAAGCTAAATTCTTCTTATATTTTTTTTATAACATGAACTTTTATTAATAAGATTAATGTAAAGCGAACGTAAATTATACATGAGTTATTAACTTTTTGGCATCCCCTTGATACATGTTTCTTTTAGAAAAAAAAAAAATTGTCTTTAAACGTTAAATGCCCACAACTAAATAAATTTATTAAAAATATCTGACCATTCGACCATTATTTTATATGGCACTTATCTGACCATTTCTATAAATCGGCTCTTTGTTTCAATAGTTTTTAGTAAACGGTAATTTGCTACCATTTACTAAGAATTCCATTTGTTACTCGAAATTTAATTCTCTTAAATATTTTGATACTAATAAAGGACCTCCCTTCCCCGTTTTTGCCTTAATGGTGGTCAGGAGAATAGAGTTATCTTAACCATGAGAGAAACACGGTGTTTTGAGATATACCCCAACTCTATCAAATGTTTGACCTTGACTTTTATAAACTGTCATCGAATAAGCCAAACTGACAGAAAACTGATTAGGTTTCAGAACAAAAGGTAAATAAGAACCTGATAGAGTCAACTGAATTCGAGGAGCAAAAACCCGTTTACCACCAAAAAAACCTGTCAAAACCTCTGCACCAATGTAATTATTTTGAAGAGCACAAACTTTCATTCGAGTACCATTGCATAACCCAGCTTTGAGATCGAAGTTTCTAAGTAGCATAATTACACAACCAATATCAATTTTAACTAATGAGGTAGCATACTTGAAGGAGTTAAGCTGTTCAAAAACTCAACAGGAAAGTTATTTCCTTCATTAAGGTCATCAGCATCAATTTGATCAGCACTTAAATAAACTTTGACCTCACCCGGCAGACATTCAAGCACTTCTTCATTGATTGATAATGAATCAACTTTAGTTGGTGTTAAAATCACGTTTTTAGAATAATCAATTTGATCAGCATCTCCAAACATCCTTTCAATAAACGATTCATTTTCTCTAAAAATGCACTGATTTGATATTTCAATGCATCCTTTAAAAGAATCCTCCTCTTTGACAGGTATTCTTCTATTACCAAATTTTAGTAGCCATTGGGAAAATTCAACTTCCCCACCTTGTACTCTCATATTTTCAGTTAATGCAAATATCTGCACCCACTGCCAATGCAAAGAACATTTTATACACGATTTTACTATTTAAGTTGGTTGTCCTCTTTTCACAACAGGCAGAATAATCTTAAAGTCACCGCCAAAAAGAATTATTTTTCCTCCGAACGGAAATTTGTTGTTGCAAATATCTTTTAACTACCTATCAATTGCATTTAAGGCATGTTTAGGTATCATGGATGTTTCATCAAGCAAAAGCAAACTAACTTGTCTTAAAAAATGCCCATGTTTAAAGTTAGGAGTTACATTACATGTGCCATTATCCAATATTGGAACAGGAAGTTTGAATAAACCATGCAGTGTAGATCCATTTGTAAGAAGAGTTGCTGCTATGCCACTCCATGCAGCTGTAGCAGATTTAAAGCCTCTACTTATGGTTTCAGCAATCAAATAATTATAAGTAAAGATTTTTTCACTAAAAGCTGGTCCATCCCTAAAAACAATCTAGAATGTTGGTTTTCTACACTTGGTTGCTCATCAAGTGCAGCAAGGATAGCATTACATACATTTAATTGATTGACATTAAGCAACAATCTAATTTTTTGGCTTTGTCAAGAGATTGTTAAACATTTTCATTAAAATTTTCTAGATTTAAACCTATAAACTCATGAATAACAGGAAGATTGTAATCAGCCAGCGCTTAAGCACTTTGATTAACAATCTTTTCAATTTGATGAAGAGTAGCTTATTCAGCTATTAGAAGTGGGACTGAGCGGTGAATGAAATCTTCCATCATAAAAGCTTTGTATGTATTCCAGAGATGTAAAGGGTTGTCAGAATCACAAAAGATCAAGATAATTGATACTAATTGTCTAATTTGCTTTGGCATATGTGTTGCCTCAGAAAGAGTATTCTGCCATTCAGTGTCATCTTACAACAGACCTTTTAAAACACATGGTTCACAAAACGTTTTAAGGACAATACCATTAACAGCACGCACATCCTCCCAAGATGTTGCTCATTTTGCTTGCGAAAGTAATAGTTTAAGAAAAAACAATTCTCCAGTTGGATTAACTTTATACATTCATTATAAAAAGATACAAAATATATATTTACAAACAATACTCTTTACCTTCTTTTTTTCCTCATAAGAACTCTAATCTTCATAACAAAACCTTTACATACAATAACATGTGACATGCGTTGTCAGTGTTGGCACAAAATTTTAATTTATTTTTCTAAATTTTCTAAAAAAGAATAAAATTAGTTATTAGCATCACAGAAGTTTCAAAGTAGTAATAACCATTTTATGGAAATAGCATAAGTATAACTTTAAATAACATCCATACTCCAATATTCCTTCTAAAAAATAAAAAAATAAAATTAAAACTGCTAAAAGAGAAACTAAAATAAACAAAATTTAAACAATTTAAAAAAATTAAAATCCTTTTTACTTTAAACCCGTTCTACTTTATCCAATAAAAACTCAAATCCTTTCTACTTTATCTAATAAAAATTTAAATCCTTTCTACTTCATTTAATGAAAATGTATATATAACTATTTCGAATACTTAATTCAATTATAGTATGATCTTAGCGATGATTATTTATCTTAATATGATTCATTATGCAATAAATCTAAACTAATAATTAAGTTCAAAAAGGAAAAAAATTTTAACTCGCTTAATTGATCTTTCTCCAATGACCGCGTGCATTTAAACAAAGCGCTCTTTCAAAGCCTAGTAACTAACGACAAAACGACGTTAAACATTAAGAATTCTGTAGGAATTATATTATAGATGTACATCTTTGAAAGTTACCAAATAATTTATATTTTTGTTTTTATGCAGCTGTAATGGTCTTTTATATCATAACTTCATTCCTGAAAAATGATATTCACGTTAAAATTGTAGGAGATTATGTTGGAGGAAGTTTTAAGTTGAACTACCAGATTATAAATAATTTAAATCTAAATAGTAAAAAAAATTCCATCATTTTCTACATATTCTAAGGCAAAGGACTTCAGAGTCAAAATCAAAGTAGCCATGACATGGTATCAAGAACAAATAGAAGACCTGCTAAGAATGAAGTATAAATAATAGAAACAAATAATATATATATATATATATATATATATATATATATATATATATATATATATATATATATATATATATATATATATATATATATATATATATATATACATTAGGATGTCCCAAAAAAAATTTTTGTGCGCTATCAAAAACTTGGTTTTTATATGTAAAAAGACGAAGTATATAAAAAATATTGAACTGAGGCAAGTGTAAGAGCTTGGAGTAAAATATGAAATTTTTAAAAAATGTCAGTTTTTGTCAAGTTTGTTAAGTTTTTATTATTTTTATAGTACATGTGATATAAAAGAGATGAAATTTATTCAAAAGTAGGTTTTTTTAAATATAATTTTTTAAAGTAGTCATCTTTTACTTTAATTCAATTTTATATTTAACTTTTTTTCTTAATTATTGGTATTTTTTTGATCATTGCTATTTTTTACTTACAAAATTTTGATTTGTTTAATATACATGTGATTTAAAACTGTTTCAAAGTTTTTTGTTTCATAATTAAATATATTGTTAAAAATGGGTCACATAGTAAAAACATCCAGCAAAAAAGGATTAGGGCAAAAGGAAAAGTACACTGTTCAAAGCAGTTTAAGACAATCTCTTTATCTGTTAAAACATCCCATAAATGAGCTTCCAGTCAACCAACTGCCCAGTGTCAGAAATATCCTGCAATACTTTCACTTTTTAAAATCTTCTAGGTAATTTTAATATCTTGTGTTTTTCTAATTTATTTACTTAACCTACAGTTCATGAATATAATTATATATTTTAGTTAATTCTCTTTTATATAGGACCACCAGATTTTAATCCAGCAAAGAAATTATTGCTTGTCCAACAAAAACAGGAACCAGAAGTCTAGTTTGCCAGTAAAGAGCATGCGAAAGATCAATCAATAGATGCGTAACTTCAGCTGTCACTGACTTCTGGATAAAAGCTGGTTTTACGTGCAACATTATTAGTGGAAGATCTGTTAGGTAAATTTTACACAAAAAAAAATTACTGGCTAATCTTGTTTTTCAGTAACTGCAGCTATGTAATATTTTTCAGTGAAAGGATCCTAAAACTCACAGAGAAATATAACAAAATGAAAGGATGGAGTAAACTAAACTGGCGTTCAAGTGAAGGGATTGGGACTCAAAAGCAAGTAGATTTCCAGGTGGAGGTTGATACCTTGTTTGTTAAATCTTTTCCAACAATAATTGACATGATAATGAAAGATCAGAGAAGAACCGAAGATACAAAGACAGAAGATGTAGCCTTCTACGAAGGCCAGAGATCTAAAATGAATATGACCATGACTGCACAGCATGATGAAGAATTTGAAATTAAGGTTCTGCGAAGAAAGCAGAGATACGAAAGAGTTAGGCAGAAAAACACAAAGGCTCAAAAAGAAAAAACAGACTTCTGCAAACATTTGACAGATTGCAGAAATCAACAGACAAGAAAAGTACTGACAAAGCTTTGGATGGACAAATTGAATTTGAAGATGATGTAAGCCCATTTGAAAGTTCCATTTTATGTGAAGAAAGTGATGATTCTGAATATGATGTGTCCAAATCAAAAAAACCCAAAATAATTTTAGAGTTAACTCCAGATGAACTAATTGAAGCTACTTCTGCTGTTAGCGTTCGGTATAGAATCGGTGTTAGGCCCAAGACTGCTATAAGTTCTGCTATCTCCAATAAAGCAGGTGTTGACTTGCATGAGATTAATTTATCAAGATCTACAATGCACAGAAAAAGATACAGAGTTATTGAAAATCTAGGTAAATATTATTCACCTAAGCGATTAAGTTTATTTTTTTTATTATCTCTATTATTTTAATGTATAATTTAATTGATTTAGGAGAAACACTACGACAGGATCTTGTTGATGTTTTAAAAGGAAAAAAACTCAAAGTCCATTTTGATGGGAAACTTGTTAGACAGCTGGAAGAAGAGAATGATCTGACAGTTAACTGTGAGAGAATTGCAGTTAGTGTAACTAGCCCAGATTTGGAATGTAGAGATGATTTTTTGCTTGGCATAGTGTAGGCAAAAAATTCAACTGGGTCCGAGCAGGCAAATTTAATCCTCAATCTCTTGGAATACTATGATATTGTTGACAATATCATTAGTGTTTGCTGCGACACAACTGCATCCAACACAGAAAAATTTTCGGGAGCAGTTACATTTCTATCAACTATCCTTAATGCAAGTCTTGTCTGGTGCATGTGTCGTCATCATATTATTGAAGTACATATTAAACATTTTATGACTGCTCTGACTGGCGCCGAGAGCAAGTCTCCGAGAAGAGAAACTTATGTGAGTTGGTGATCAAAGCTGGAATTTTGTTTTGCCTAGCCAAGGTTACCCATGACCAGGTTAAGTTAACTGCACAAGGGGACTTGACTGTTTTAGAAAACTTTAAGTTTTTTGTTAAAAAATATGGTAGTCACCAATGATTGTGCAGAAAGAAATATAAAACTGATCCAAGACTTTATTATGTCATACCGTAATGAAGATATAAAACAGAATGTTTTGTTGGTTGCAAAAAAACCACACAAAAACGTTGAATAAAAATCTGACTAAAACCCAGCTATTTCAGATTTGAAGTGCTGGTGATATTTGTTCATTATTTCTTTCCACAATTCTTCAACACATGCAACATATATTTCACATAATTTTTAATATGATAAATGCTTAAAATAATTTTTTTTCTAATATTTACAAGTTTTATCGTAAAAATAGCAAAAAACCAAACAAAATCAAAAATTTGAAGTTTTACACTAAGCACTTATAACCGTTTATATTTAAAAGTTCTGATATATTTGGTCATAATAAACCTAGTAACCAAGTTCTGGATAGCGCACAAATCTTTTTTCCAAAAAAAAAATTTTTTTGGGACACCCTAATATACAAACATACATAATACCCAAAAGAAAAAAATGCATATTCCATAATTTTTTAAAAAAATTAACCGACTTGCGGGTTGTTCCTTAATTCGGGTAGTTCCGATGGTCGCGTTTTAAAATCAGGTAGCGTAGTAAAACAAGCCACCCGAGTTAACTACTCGACTAGTAAAAAAAGAGAAGGCCTAAGCATAAAATAAAACAAATATAAGAAGATAGTAAAGAGAAGGCCTTAAATTGTTTAGGGGCTTCTCTTTATGTTATAAAATAGTCATGAATAAATTAAAACCATTAAAAAAAAGCATAAATAAAAAATAAAAACATAAAATTTTAAAGAAATGTTATGAAAAAAAGCACGAGATATCCGATTTTATTACCCGACTAGTAAGTAGTTCCGAAATACGGGTAGTTCCGATGATCGGGTAACAAAAGCGGGTTGCTCATTAAATAATGTAAGTAAATTTAAAAAAAGAAAATTTTACTTACTTTTATATTTAAGAGGTGAGGTGATAGCACAATGTTTAAAAAAAACTTTTAAAAATGGAGTATTAATTCCTCCTATTCCATATCAGTATTAGTTTTTAGCTAATCAAAAATAATACATACATGGAGTAGGTGGAATTAATACTTACATGAAGCATTGGTTCCATCCACTCTATATAAGTATTAATTTTGAATAAGTAAAAAATTAACACTTACATGGAGTGGGTGGAACTAATAAATAGAAATAAAATTGATATTAAAAGAATTGAAATAAAGTTAAATTAAAAAAAACGCAATAAAAAAAAAAAAAAAAATACCCAATCGCGCGAAAATTTTGGTTGGATGATTGAGTTATTTTATTAGTTAACTTGGTAAACCTGAATTATTAGGTAATTTTATAACCCGATTTTCGGGATTTCTAAGGGTAATATTCGGGTAGTTTATATCGGGTAATATTCCACCGAAAGGCTTGGGTATAGGGTACTCATGTAGTTTAAGGCCAGTTTCCGTAAATTTCGGGTTTGTTTCGTTTATCTGAGGGTGACGTAAAATTAAGCCGTTCAGATCCCGCAGGATTTTTCTAAACGTTTATAATAAAGCGGTGACTAAAAAAGTCCGACAAGAAAATTTTCTAATTTTTTGAGTGCATATATCATGAGTTCATAACATGTTATGAATTAGTATATAATACAATGATTTATAACAAACCACATTTATTATTCAAATCTTGAATACTTAGTGCTCAATGTTCGGAACAGAACATAGAAAATAGAAAGTGCACAATGTTCTTAAAGAAAAAGAAAATAGAAAGATTTCTTGACAATTCTGAAAAGAGAAACTGGCAGCATAAATATATATATATATATATATATATATATATATATATATATATATATATATATATATATATATATATATATATATATTTACATACATGTTTTGCTTGTTTAGATATTATCTAGATAATCTAGATAATATCTAAACAAACAAAAAATTAATAAATCAATTGACCGGATGATTATTGTTAAAACAAAATGAATAAAAAATTATGATAAATTAAATAATGATAATCAATACAAATCAAATCCTATTTAACAAAAATTTATTACCAGAATTTAACTGTTACTCCAATAATATCACAAAGGATGTTTTCAAAACCAATCGCAAAGGTTTTTCCAATTCATTTTGATGTATATAAACATTCTACAATTACCATAATCTTTAAACTTATTTAGCTGCTTTTTAATAAATTTATGTAAACTAATTGTTAATTCAACTAATGTCCATGCATTTGTTGTCATTGATTTATAATGTATTTTGAATAATAATAATTTTACTACAAAAGAATGTAATAAATCGATTTCTATTTCTTTCAAACAAATCGGTTAAATTCGTTTTGTCAATAGTCTACTAAAGACTACTGCTGATTTTATCAATTTATTTTCAATCTAAATCTTTTTCTTTCTCGCAATACTTTCATTCTTGTTAAATAAATATTTTCTTTTTCTTCATTTTCTCCAGTTTTATTTATCTTTACTATATAAATTACACATGCTATCAGTAAAATTTCAATGTGTTGTATTTAAGCAGGATCCATCCTCCTATAGTAAAATAAATCACACTTTTATATAATTATAAAATATACTTGTAAATAATTTTTTTTTAGTTATACAGTAAGAGTTGTAAAATAGTAATTGATTTCTTTGACCAGGAAGCTCCATCAACTACATTAAAAAATTAAAAAAATCATGAAAAGTACTCAAAAGAGACTATACTGTCAAAATATATTTGGAAACTAAAAGAAAAAAATATTAACTTTAAATTAAACTGGTCTATTCTAAAAACTGCGCCTACCTATAATAACATATCTCGAAAATGTATATTTTGTTAACAAAAAGGTTTGAAATTATTACTATTTAGATCTAGAAAATTTACTAAATAAAAAAAACTGAGCTTATTTCTAAATGCAGACATGAAAATAAGTACCTTTTAATAAATTATAAAAACAAATGACTAAACTTATTAACCAAATTTATTTAATTCTAAATACCAATTAAAAATAACAAATTTATATATATATATATATAGTAACCACACGCTCTATTTTGTTTATTACGAATAACTTTTACCGACAGAAAACATTCTGTTTATGCGGTCATCAAAAAGCCTTTCAAAACACAATCGCTAAATATTAACGAGTTCTTGACACTTCATTGTACGTCGTTGAAAGAAATAATAAAACATCGGATTTTCTACCTTACCTTCTGAATCAAAGTATGAAAAAACAATATAATTCAATATCGACGTCTTTTAGCTTGTAGATAACTAGAAAAGTTGTGCTTAACAATTTAAGCCCTTATTTTTTGAAACATTCATCCTTAAGTTTAAGGACAATATGCGTCATCCACCATATTTTTGTCAATAATATTTTTTTCAACTTAGCCCAACTTTTGCTAAGTATTATTCAGCTTAGACAACAAATTTTCAAAAACAGTTTTTTTAAAAAAGAAGTTATAGAAGGTAGGACGAACTACCATAGAAATTTGGACTGGCCTTAAATCACCTGAGTAACTAAAGTTATTAAAATTACCCATCTGTGGGTACCCACGGGTATTCGGGTCGGGTTATCGCTCCCTACAACTGGTATCATATGCTCCAGGCTGTACACAAGATGTTGGCACACAGTCATCAGTTTCAAAGCATAAAGGTTATTCTGTTTGGATCTCTGCGAGATGAGCCACTGGAGTCCTCTAACAAGGCGTTTAAGCATAACAGAGAGTATCACACCAGGAAGTTCTCCAGACTCAAGACTAACTATGACGTCATGAAGAATACTTTGCAGCTTCGATCCTAAGGTCTTTAGAATGAGAAGGAGTCAGGGAAAGGAAAAAGACTCCATTCTACCATAGGAGGCCAAGATGCTCATGAAGGACTAGTTTATGTATATCATTCGCTAGATTTTTATATAATTGTCTATATTTTTTTTATGTTAATAAAGTTCAAGGTTATTGTTCATTTTATGCTTATATTTACTATATCAAAGAAATTAAGTTCATAAAACACATAAATATGAAGAATATACCGTCTTAAACGCCTTTAATCACCCTAAATTGACCACCTGTGTGGTAATGACTATTCAAAACTTAAAAAATGTGCCCGGAAACAAATTCCTTGGCCCCAAAAATCCCTGTAGACATGTATCATATGTCCATATTCAAGTTATAAATTGTTTTGCAATTAGTTCTGTCCCACTGCGCAATGCCAACATTTTAAATTACACATTTTCTAAAAATAAAAAAGCATCTCTTCAAATAGTTAGCATAATTACATATAATACAGATACACACAAACACATAGGCATATTTAAAAAAGTAATTGAGTATAATGTTAAAAGGAAGTCGTGTGTTATGCAAATATGTGAACTTGTCAGAGAAAATAAATGAATATTTTTATGTCACGAATCTCCTAACTATATGTGTGGTTGATCTTTTTTTCCCGAAAATTTAAAAATTCACTCTTAAATGTCAATTGTTAAATGAAAAATTATACATGCTAGAAAATAAAATTAGGCTAAATAGTTTCTTAAACATCATCATAATTATCATCATGATTACGATAATCATGATCATGATCATGATAATCATCATCATGATCATAATCATGATTATCATCATCATCATCATCATCATCATCATCATCATCATCATCATCATCATCATCATCATCATCATCATCATCATCATTTTGATCTCTGTCTGGAGCAGGTCTAGCTACCATTTGCTCTCCTATGATACGGTATTCCCAAACTGGTACAAAGGTGTTTAACAGATCGAAGTTCTTGTTGATGAGGGCCAAATTCTTAGTGGTTTTTGGAGACAACCTGCATCTCTTTTCGTGGACCACCTGTCCAGCTTCACTAAAGGCATGCTCACTTGAGGGACTTTAGGCTGGCAGGCAGTAAGTCCTGCCAAGATGAACATCTCTCTGCGATGTGTCTTTCACCAGTCAAAGGGATCAACCTTCGAATCTATCACAGTTGTTTCTCTAAATTTTGCCCACTCGGCGGTAATCATAGGGCCCTCAGCTGTAGCATTTATCTGCCAGAATATGCTGGACACAGTCTAAAAGAAAAGAAGTTAATTGAACGTTTAGTAAACTTCGTAGAACTTCGCTTACTTTAATCTTAAATTGTTTAAATTCAAATAATTTTAAAAAGTTCGTGCAACTTTGACAACCCTTCCCCCCCGGATTACATAGTATTCTCAAGTTAAAATTTTTATGACTTTAATTAATTGATTACATTAAGGTTAGTAGAAGTATATTTATCTAATATATAATAAGTTTATTTTATATTATTTTTAAAAGCTTTTACACCTCCTACTGCATTCCACAGTTCAATCTCGCCATCATCTTCAAGGAACTCTGGGTTAATCTCATCAGAGACATTGATTGTACCTTGATGTCTTGATATCCAGTCAGCTGTTGTAGGATGATTGGCTTTCAGCTTTTCAAAATTCTCATCCTTGTCACCATAAGCATGCAGTTGTTGGCCTTTCAAGAAAAGGTGAAGCAAGCAGCCTACAGCATAAGGCATGATGTCACATCCTCTCTCGGCAATCGTTTCTCGAGTTAAACAATGAGCTCAAACATAAAAGGGCCTACTTCAGTGACACTGTTCTTTCTAATTTCTTTGACCCTCAGAGAAGCGCACATATCTACAAGCTGAACAATGGCTGTCAGTGCTTTATCCATTGTAATTTTCTTATTACTCCACATTGACTCAGAGATGATTCAGCGTGTGGTCAGGAGTAGCAGAATGGCTGTCAACCAGCTCAAATTGTTCATCCGTAGAAAATGGGTGTCGTCCATTCCTTTTTGTCAGCCCTGAGAGCACACTTCAGAGGTGGCAGTCTAGGAGCATCATCTGGACATAGTTCGATCTGGTGGCACAGGAGGCAGTGATCTTTCTGTAGGGTACTGAAAAAAAAAGAAAAGAAAATTTGGCATAAAACTTCGTATAAAATTGTTAAATCTTAAAAAACTTCGTTTTAAATTAAAAAATACTTTTAAAATTTGATATTATGTCGTAAAACTTCGAATTTGTATCTACCTAAAAAGATAAAATTATCACCATTCAGCTCGAGGCACTTCTTTTTCAACACCCCTTCAAAAAGAGGACAAGAGGACAGTGATTGAATCGGACGGAGACAAACCAGCGAGCGATGGTTCTTTGACATTTGAACGTTGAAACCGTGTTAAATAACACACAAATTCATAAAGTTTTCAATTTCGTTAGATGCAATGTAAACAAATTTATTCGATTTTCATAACCATAAAAAATTAATTTAAAACTTTTTGCAGCTCTTAATATCCTTTTAATTAAGTTTTAACGACTTTTAAAGGTTATTGAAGTCAATCAAAAATTAAAGCTACAACTTTTTACTACTTTCGTAATCGATCAATTAACATTTTTTTGAAGTTTAACAGATTTCAACTTCGTTTTATTGAAGAAACGTGGCCAAAATGACGGTTTTCAAAGTCGAACAAAAAAATACGAATTTGAAAACAGTAACTCGATTGCTTTATCTCTAATGCTGACAAACTAACCAAACTTAGTAGACTGTCACTGTCATAGTGCCTTTTTTCATTTTTTTTAACTAATAATAAAAACCATATATTTCCAATAAACATAATATTCTTTGTTATTTCATTGTAAAAAAAGTTATTTCATTGTAAAAATCCCTATTAATATACTTGCAACTATTTAATGCCTTTTTTATTTTTTGCAACAATTATATAATTTGATTAGTTTAATGTTTTTTCTTTAAATTAAAATATTCTGTTTGTTAAAAAGTTGCTTCAAATTTGTTGTTTTATGTAAAAAGAATTACCTCCGAATTCTCTAAAAGTCAATTGTAAATCCAAGAATATGTAAATAATATGAAATATCTTTTAGTTGTCAATATGTAATACAAATAAAATAATAAAATAACGCCGATTTCTTTTTTTTGCTTAGCAACTCCCTATCGCCAAAAAGAAGAGCGTTGCAATGAAAATTTCTTAAGGCACAACAACAACGGACTCTTTTCATGGAAAGAGGAGTACTGGTAAAGCTTTTGTATCGGATATTATTAAAAAATATTTGTTCAAGAAGGGACTTAAAAGTAAGTTTGTTTGTAAAAAAGTTACAACAATACATTACCCTTAGGGTGATAATTTGCAACAATACAAAGCAGAATTAAAAGCATTCATTGAAACATCTACAAAGAATTGTGAACGCTTATTGTTCATATTTGATGAAGTAGATAAAATGCCCGAGGATCTTGCAGATGTTTTAAAGTCCTATTTAAATTACCATGATTCATTAGGAGGTAGAGATTATTGTAAAAGTATTTTCATTTCTCTTAGTAACGCTGCTGGTGACAAAATAAATAATTTCGCTTTAAATCATTTTGCCGAGAGAAGGAATAGAGAAGAGGTTAGTAGTGTTGAGATGGGTCAACTTTTATCAGTCGGTACATTTAACATGCCAGGCTTATTATACAAATCAGCATTTAAAGAATGCTGATTTGTATAATAAGGATTTTATATGCCTTTTCTACCACTGGAACGTAAACATTTAAAAGACGAAAAAACCAGAATTTAAAAGACGAAATATTTTATATGATGATATTATGCTTGAAAACATAGCTTCTAAAGTGTATTATTTTCCAGATGATAAAATGCTTTTTTCTGCAACAGGCAGCAAAACAGTTTCTGCATCAATTGAAAACAATATGCATCAAGATTTCTAGAACATTTTTACCTTTAAACTATAAATATGCGTAAATTGGTAACTGCTTTAAATAGGAAAATGAATAATATTTATATTGGTCAATCATTGTATATTATTTCGCGTAATTGATGCTAATTATATTTAAATCCTACACTGCCATATAGCATTTTGTCATTGTAATGCTAATGTAATTTTTATAAAAATACTCGTGTAAACTTTTGCACTCGTACGTATATTACACAGTGGGCAAATCAACGTCGGAACAACGTCTGATCGATGTCGAAGCTGACGTCGGATCGATGTCGGCTTCGACATTGATCCGACGTCAGCTCCGACATCGATCAGACGACATCGATCCGATGTTACATTGGAAATGAAAAGGTTGGGCGACGTCGAAAAAAGACATCCGGTGACTTCAGCTTCCAATGTCATTCAACGTTGAACGATGTTAAACCAACATCGGAACGACCTTAGATTACTGACGTAAAGACGATGTCATTATGTACTAGAGCGATGTTAAACGAACATAATAAATACAATTAAAAAATAGCACATATATCCTGGCGTAAAAGCATTCATTACAAAAAACTACTTTCTATTTTGCATCAGTATCTTTCTGAAGACGCCCACCATCTTCGCCAACAGTTTTGCTATGAGCATACCGCAATACCTTTTGAATTTCCGCTTTGATATCGACTACCCTAACTTTCTTTCTTTTCGTCATGACGCTAATTAAATAGAAGTTGAAAGTATTAAGGCATAAATATATATAGAATAACTTTAATTAATTTAGAATTTCAAATCACATAAGTAAAGTTATTTCGGTTACAAAAGCAAGCAACTAATGAAGTTTTAAAAAAATAATCCTTTAACTACCCGACTAGAACAGCTTAAATTGACTGAAAACGTTAAAAACTTTCCGAAAACTAGACCCATTTACCATCTTTATAGGTAAATAAAACAGACTTATATTAAGTCTGTTTTGTTACTTCAGGGTTTCGTTAATGTCGAAACCAGCTATATTGTTGTCAACATTAGTGATGTAGCAGAATAGTTGTAAGAGCGCTCGTCTTGTATTCATGAGGTTTGCAGTTCAACCCTATTCCTAGGTCTCTGGAAGTACCACGCTTAAGGTGGTATACCCCCTTCAAAATTATCTTGGAAGTGAAATCTTATAGTCAAAATTAAAATTAAGCCTATGAAAGATCTTATTAAATGAAATCGATTTATAAAATTACAGGTGGTTATGTTGTCATGACAATCACCTAAAATGGCGGATATAGGAAAATATGCACGTCGCACTGTCAAAAATATCTCAGATTCTAATAGAGTATTCAAAGTAAAACTTGGCCCAATGATAAAAAACAGTTTGATCTATGCAATCTGCCAAAAGTTTTTAAATCTGACTATTAGTTTCCATGTAGCACTACACGGATTATGAAGATTTTTAAATAAGCCAATTTTTAGTGCTGAAACAGCAATATCTCAAACCCTGAAATGTTTTATAATTAACTTTTGGCAGATTGCATACATCATATAAAAACACATCATTGCTGAAAATTTGATTAAAAACTGATTACTAGAAAATCAAATAACTGTGACGGGAGATTGAAAAATAGAAGTTAGCAAAAAAACACTTTAAAAATTAAAAAAGAGAAAAAAATGCAGAAAAATATTTTTAAAATAAACAATGTCTGTAAATTTTAAAGCAAAATGTTTAAAAGCTACCAGCAGCATAAAGAGTTCCTTGTTTTTGCTTTTCCTTATCATTTTTGTTCTTTTTATTGCCCCTGATTGTTTTTCTACGCAACTTAACATCGGATTTATTTTTGTATGACGATTGATACAAGCGTATTTTATTTTCTTTATTGCAGCCATCTATCATAAATGTTCCTGGAATCATATTGAGTTTTTCATAAGTCATCACTGATGCTTTTCTTCCAATACTAAAGTTTGCAATAGCATCATATGTTGCAAATTTCAAATGTAACAATGAACAGAATTTAGTTTTCGGTACTCTTTCCCATATCATCATGTTAAGACTCTCATTTTGGTTCTGAGTTTTTCCATGCATACATTTTGCAAGTAATTCATTAGAGCTAAGTTCTTTATAAATTGGCTTTAGTAACTCAATAATATCACGTGGCAAACCAGGGCCAGGTTTATAGAGAGAAGGTTGATTGGGATGTTTTCGATCAACATTGTGCTGGCACCAACTTTTTTCACCGTTTGGACAATAGGTGTGATAATTATTTTCTTTTGAGGAAGCAACATGAAACAATGAAGCAAGTATAGCACTGCGCATTTCATGAACAGACTGATTTTTGGTTCTTACATTCAGTTTTACATTCTGGACAACATAACAACTGAACAACAATGGCTAATAAAGTGCTATCAATAATTCTGTATCCACATATGTTTTTTTTATTAGAACTTGCAAAAGTATTAATAGGGTTTACCTTCGAATTAGATACATTTATTGAGCTCTGTGAATCTGTTAGTAGAAGACTAGTATTTGCTGAATTTTTTTTATTTAAAGTATATTGATTTCCATGAAATCTTTTTTTCTTTTTGTATTGAGTAGCAAATTTCACACGTTCTCTACCCATTAAAAGTATAAGGTTTAAATTATATAAACATAAACAGATACCTAGATATATATATAACTTTTAAGATGGCAATTCGTTTTAAAGAAACTTCTGGAAGAAATTTATAAGAAATCCAGTTATTGCTTTTAATCTTACAGATGTTTTGATTAATGGAAAATAGAAATAAATTATAAACTCATTTCAACAAGCTTTTTCTCAGTATCAAAAGTTATATTTGGGGAGAATTTCTTGGCCAAGTAAAAATTTAACCGTTGCTATGGAGGTTGTCAAGGGCGCTTTAAAAAGTAAGGTTTAGTAAAGTTTGTTTTCCTCAAGTTACATACTGAATTTTAAAAAATGGTTTTCAGAATATGATTCTATGATAAATTTTAGATTAAATAAAACAACAAAAATTTTTTTGAAAAATTTGATATTTCTGAGGGGTATACCACCTTAATTCTTTTTTCCACGTAGAGGCCTATTCATATTTCGAAGTTATAAGAAAATGACGCAACTCTCATAAGTGTTGGGACATTCCTCATGAGATCTTCTCATTTCTCATTGTCTATCAGGAAAAGCTTTGAATTGTATTTTTAAAAATGTTTAAAATAATTTGCCGGTCTTTAAAGTAAAATATGATACATTAAACATTTTATTATAAAAGAAGAAAAAATTGCTATTGATAAGCTCGCAAACTTTTAACTTTTAAAAACGTAGTTTATCCCTTTGGTCCCGTTCATATTGAAACAAGCCATAACTTTGTGCGGCAGACTATAAAAAGAAAGAAAAAATTTAAAAATGATGAATAAATAATTTTAAGAGTATATTTACCATGTATACACACGTTATATATATATATATATATATATATATATATATATATATATATATATATAAAAAGTCACCATAAAATCAGTAAGACCCTTAAAAAACCCTGAAGTCATCAAAATTTTTGTCCCCTAATAATTATAGCCGCTAAAACTGTTAACTCCCTAAAATTAGATAAATTAAACCAACAATTTTCTTTAATTGACTTTTATGCAGACTTAAAATTGCTCAGTAATTCAAAAGTATATTGCAATGTTTTGAAAATAGTTTTTTTTTTTAAATTTGCACCAGTAGATGCAATTTCTTTTACAAATTTGAAATTCTTAGCGGTTATAAAATATCTGGAGACACAAGTGTGCTATTGACAACTATGACATATTTGGTAATTGATCATGTCAATGTGATGTGTAAAAAAATATGAGTACCTGCTTCTCTTGCACCACCTTGTGCAAAATATTTTTTTAAATCAAGCCAAAAAAAACCAAACTAAATCAATCAATCCTTAAAAAGTGCAGATTTTGGTGTAAAGTGTTGCGGTTGCCATAGAGACATAAAATTTTTTTTGCTAGCTCCTTCACCCTCCGTCGGGCGCAACTGATCTGACAGGCACATGCTTCATTCATTTGTTACTTTCTCCACACCGGAGCGCTTTTAAATCTAGATCTTTCTAGTAGCTTCCTGTCTTTATAAGACTTATAAAACCCTCTCACTTAGTTACTTTACAGATAACGTAAAGAGTATTAATTGACCTGTGTGTTCTGATAGGCTCATTGCGCCCGATTAAGTCATTTTATTTAGGTAGGTATTTTTTTAATTTTTTTTTTCAGATTTGTTTATTTCGCACATTTTAAACTAGTTATGTTAAACTAACTGTGCGTATTTCATAAAAATAAATAGAAAATCTTCAAATGGCCTAATATGCACATTGTGTCTAACTGTTATAACTTATTTATTAAAGAAAAGTTTAATGGCGTCTCAATTTGATAAACTAAGGAAGTTACTTGAGGAAGAAGTTGAAGAAGAACCCGCACAAATTGAATATTTTGCAGAAGAAAGTGATATTGACTCCGAATATGAAGTTGAACAATGCATTCTTAATTCAGAAACTGAGCAATCTGAAAACGAAACAGAAGATGACAAAGAAGAAGGAAACTCTTTTATGGGCAAAGATAAAAAAAACGGAGTGGCTAATTAAACCACTAAAAAAAAGTCGACGTCGAACGTCACACAACATTTGCATTCATCTTCCATTGGAAATGCAAAAAATGCCAAAACTCCATATGAATGTTGGAATAATATTTTTACTGACAATATAATCGAATTGATTGTTACATACACAAATATTTATATTGACTCCGTAAAAGATAGGTTTGTGCGGCAGAGAGATATCAAATCCACTGACATAATTGAGGTAAAAGCATTCATCGGACTATTATATTTAGCAGGAGTATATAGAGCAAATCGAATGAGTTTGGAAGATCTTTGGGGAAAAGAAGGTGATGGCATTGAAAAATTCTGTCTTGTTATGAGTCTCAAACGGTTTAAGACACTTATTTGTTGTCTTCGTTTCGATGACCGAAGAACTTGAAACCAAAGAAAAGAAACCGACCGCCTTGCCCCAGTTCGAATAATTTTTGAAACATTTGTCAATAATTGTCAGAAAAGTTTTAGTCGAGGGGAAAATCTTACTATTGATGAAATACTTCCGGGATTTCGAGGTAGATGTCAGTTTTGGCAATACATACCCTCAAAACCAAACAAATACGGTATAAAACTTTATTGTCTAGTTGATGCCAGGATGTTTTATACTGTCAAATTGGAAATTTATGCTGGGAAATAACCACAAGGGCCTTTTTGTTTTAACAACAAACCAAATGATGTGGTGATGAGAATGGCTGAACCTTTATTTGGATCTGGTCGGAATATAATAGCGGATAACTGGTTTACTAGCTTCGATCTCATAGATAAATTAAAAACTAAGAAGCTTTCATATGTCGGCACTGTCAGAAAAAACAGCTACCAATTGCATTTATAAATGTCAAAGGTAGAAAAGCAAACACAAGCATGTTTGGTTTTAACAATGATAAAGTTTTGGTCTCCTACATCCCGCGCGAAAGAAAGAATGTCATTCTAGTTTCAAGCTTGCATAATGATGATGCCATTGATCCTGAACCTGGAGAGCAAATGAAACCGGAAACAATCACTTTTTACAATCAAACCAAGTGTGGAGTTGATGTGGCAGATCAAATGTGCGCTTCTTATAACGTAAGCCGAAACACCAGACGTTGGCTTATGGTAATTTTCTATACAATACTAAATGTTGCTGGGATCAATTCGCTAGTAATTTACATTGAGAATAACCTCGAAAAAAAACCAAGAAGATTATTTCTAAAAGAGTTGTCACATGAATTGGTATTGGAACATCTACAGAGAAGAAGCATGAATATCGTTGGAATACCTTTTAGTCTACGTATTAGGATGCAAAGACTCCGTCCAAGAACTGATCAAGAAAAATCACAATCTCCTACAACTTCAAAAAGACGTAGATGTGTCACGTGCACTTTAGAAACGGGTGTAAGAAGTGTATCTCAATACGAATGTCGAAAATGCCACCAATCACTTTGCATGAGCCATCAGGTTTTAGTCTGTCAACCATGCTTTTCTTTATACGAATGTATCAATTTAAGTGAACATGAAATATCCAATTCAGAATAAATATGATTTCAGTACATTAATGTGACTTACAAATGGAATATTTTGAAAAGTTTTAATGTTTAGTATTATTTATGTATATGGTTGTTTTGAAACAAGATTTTTTTTGGTTTTATTACTTAAATTGCAATATTACTCAGTATTTTATAATAAGACTGACTTTTTTCATAAAAAATTTAATGCCATTTTTATATACATCTTTATAAAGGTCAATGATTACTTAGTATAGTTTATGTTAATATGAGTTGTTAGAAACAGCAACTTTTAACTCTGTGCCTAATACGCACATTGCGCCTGATTTCACATGTTTCAATATTGCGCCCGACGGAGGGTTAAGAAAATATATTACATTTAAAATATATATATATTTGAGTACTTTGTTGTAGAGGGGGCATATTTTCAAATATGACATGTCCAGCTCGCCATCGCTGTATGGGGGATCAATAATGCAGTCATTTTGTTCGTTGTATCCATATCATCATCAAAATATATTGATAAATAAATATTCCTAACTATCAAATATGCATGGAGACTTACATCAGTTCTCATGGTTTACCCAATATCTTTTTTAATAACAGTAATGGTCTGTCCCTGATTTCTGGTTCTCAAATGAAGAGTGCATTCATTCTCTGTGTCAGACTCTGAAGTTGATTCCGAAAACAAAAGATATTGTATTTGGAACCAATATATTGATAAATAAATATTCTTAACTATCAAATATGCATATCAGTAGCACACTCAGGTCCCCAAATATTTGATAACCAGTGAGAACTTCTGACTCTTTTTTTTTGAAATGTTTCTACTCAAGCAAATTTAAAAAAATGTTTTTTCAAAAATTCAAAACATACTTTGAAGTAACTCATAAATAGCTTACTTTGAAGTAACTCATAAATTTTTTTAGTCTGCATAAAAGAAATTGTTACAATAGCATAGACAAACAAAGTTTTGTAAACTTAAAAGTTACTTCACTATTAATATGCTTTGACAAATTTTTGTGTTTTTTATTACATTGCAAATTTAATATTTACGCAGTGCTATCAGTCCCCACAAAAGCATTGTAAAATCTCGAGGATTAAATAGCTGAACGTTTGGAGAGACAATATATCTTTTAACTAGTATATATTGAGCATTTTAGCTTACTCAATGGTTCGCATTAGATAAACAACTTGAGTAGATGCAAGCACATAATATATATTTGTAATACAAGAAGTTTAGTATAAAGTCTTAACATAGTACTCTTAACAAAGTCAAGTATAGATTAACAAAACTTAAGAAAGCATGGCTAGCATACAATGCATTGCGGTAATATTATCAACCCGCAATGTTCGTACTTCTTCATATGAAGATTTTGAGGACTTTAACGCCTTTTTTAAACATCTTTTTGTCATTAGAACCAGTTGCTCAAACATCCCTCCCCACCAAGGTGCAGAAGGCGCATGAAATTTCCATTTTATAGAATGGTTAGCAGCAAAGTATTGAGTTTCAGATGACACAAACTGAGAACAATTATCAGAATAAATTATATCAGGAACTCCCCGTCTCCCAATAACTCTACAAATACCCATAATGCATGCATTTGATGAGCAGTCAGCTACTAAGTCTAACAAAATCGAACGACCACTGCAATATGTAAACAAAAAGATCCATGCCTTATTTGATGTACTACCATTGTAAACATCTTTAAAATAAAACGGGCCTGCATAATCTAAAGCAACAGACTTGAAAGCTAAATCAGAGTTTAAACGACTTTCAGGTAGAGGAGGAGCAGGTGGGTAACAATAAGATTTACTCTATATCTGGTATAAAGGCATATTTATTTGCACGAAAACTTATTAATATGTTAAATAAAGATGTTGCCAAACTTGTTCCAGCATGCAAACAATCATTTAAAGATGGACCAGATAAAGAAGAACTAGAATCAAAAACCATTCTGACTTTTGTTGTAACTTTGTCTTTACGACAGACTGGGCGATGTCGCGAGAAATGCATATCTGCCATATTTAAATTATAGTTATTTACTTTTTCTATGACACCAGACTTTAACTGGTCTATGATTATTTCATTATATTCTTTTAAGAGCTCAGGATCATTCTTTAATCTTTTAAAAACTGTGTTCAAACGATTTGTACATAAACTATAGTTATCACCTAATAATGGATGGTTCTCTTTAAATGGCAATATAACTTTATACAGACATTTTTTATTATCAAAATGAATATTATTCTTAAAGTGTTTTACAACAATATCTTCAACTCCTGAATTCTCTAATTCCCAAAACTTTTTGACATTATTATTAAACTTGGAAATTTCATTAATAAATTCAGCTTCGACTTTTAAAGTATGTGTGGAAAAAACACCACAATTCTTTCCAGATGTGGTATTGACACAACCACTTAATACATAACCAACTGCTGATTGTAAAGCAACAGGACCTGTATCACCACGAATTACTTTACTATTAAAAAATAACCAGTAATAATCAGCACCAATTAATACATCCACTTCTAAGGACCTACAATCAACATTTCTATCACTTAAGGTGAGACCTTTAAGATGCTTAAAAGAATCAACAGCTTCTTCTATAAATTGACCACTAAGAGGAGCACATATGGGCTTAACGAAACATGTTACAGGTATTAAAGAATTGTTTATGGTTACTATTGAAAACTGAACCATATCTAAACTTTGTGTTTGGGTTTGATTACCAAAGGTTTCAATACTTATTTGCTTCCTACCAATTGTGGGAAGAAAAAGCTTTTTACGTAATGATGGCGAAATATAACTGAGTTGAGAGCGACTGTCAAATAGAAGTCTACATTATTGTGTATTTTTCTTATTCTTCACAGTAACAGTAGCTGTTTGCAATAAAACATTCTTAGATTTCAGTAATTCATTACTTGCGACAGATGTCAATTTACTGCTTGACTCCTTTTCATCATCAACATGAGAAGGAAACTTTTTAAAACACATAGACACATGATGCTTCCCGAAGCATTCAAAACAGCTGATTTTAGAGAGATAATTACCAGACATATGACCTGGTTTTAAACAATTAAAGCAACGCCTCTTCTCTCTTAAAATATTTCTCCTAGAACTTATATTAGTCACAGTTTAACAATTTTCACTTCTGTGACTGTTGCTACAAAAAACACTTTTTAAATCATATTGTGGCTTAAAGTGAGCACTAGAATGTAGCACCTCTGCAGTGGAATGATTAATTTTACCTTCTCTGTCTGACTGTCTGACTGACTCACACTCTGTCTGACTGACTGATTGTCAGACTGTTAGACTGACAGACTGACAGACTGACAGACTGACAGACTGACAGACTGACAGACTGACAGACTGACAGACTGACAGACTGACAGACTGACAGACTGACAGACTGACAGACTGACAGACTGACAGACTGACAGACTGACAGACTGACAGACTGACAGACTGACAGACTGACAGACTGACAGACTGACAGACTGACAGACTGACAGACTGACAGACTGACAGACTGACAGACTGACAGACTGACAGACTGACAGACTGACAGACTGACAGACTGACAGACTGACAGACTGACAGACTGACAGACTGACAGACTGACAGACTGACAGACTGACAGACTGACAGACTGACAGACTGACAGACTGACAGACTGACAGACTGTCTAACTGACTCACACTCTGTCTGACTCACACTTTAAAGCTTTTAAAACACCCCTTAAATCCCAATTATCATAAGAATCAAACTGCCTAGTAATAATTAAATTTAACTCTCCTGGAATTTTTTGCATTATAATGGAATTAAAAAAGGTCCATACATAGTGGAATCTATACCTAAATTTTCTAAACTTCTAATTTGAACTTCAAGATTGTCATGTATTCGACGTAACGAAGAAATATTGTTTATGCTTTGCACTCTCTCTAATGCAAGTAGTGACTTCATGTGCGATGATATTAAAAGTTGTTTATTACTAAACCTTTCTTTAAGCAGTTCTAATGAGGTGTTATAATTATTATTCGTTAAAGCTAAGCCTGAAATTGTTTTTAATGCTTTTCCTTCAAGTAAATTACGTAAATAGTTAAGTTTCTGTATTGGGGAAAGATCTTCATTATTATGAATGGCAAATTCAAAATTTTCATAAAAGGTCTGCCATTCCTCAGACTTTCCATTAAAGGTACATAACTTTAAAGGTGGAAGCCTAATATTATTCTTTCCAAAAGTAGATGTAGAACCTTGTACACTCTCAGATTGTGACTCATTGTTATTTTTACAATAATTATCATTAAGTTTTTCAATTATTTTGATATTTTTCTTAAAAAATATAGAGAATTCATTGGCTAAGTTCTCTTCATTTTGTAAATCCTCATCATCTTCAATTAAATTTATTAATTCATCATCAATCGCTTTAACCTTATTATATTTTTCAATTAAAACTTCTTTGAAACTGCATAGTTCCTCTACTGAGTCACTACCTTGACTGAAATTAGTCATGCAATTATCAGCCTTTTCCAGTATGTTTTTTATAGCAATGATGGTAATGGTGCGAATACGCTTTTTTCCAGCAACACCTGCCATTATTACGAACCCCAAGAATGCCAATTACAACAAATGTTTACCCAAAAAAAAAATTATGGCTAATTCTGATACAACCACAAGGACAAATTACAAACACACTATGTAATTTTTTAAATGCTAGCAAAATACGGGCCCCAGAAAACCCCAAGACGCAGGTTAATCCCCAAAAAAACAAATACAATGCTAATAAAAACTTAACTTTGACGATCTCTCTCGCTCTCCGTGGGCTCCAAATATTGAGTATTTTAGCTTACTCAATGGTTCGCATTAGATAAACAACTTGAGTAGATGCAAGCACATAATATATATTTGTAATACAAGAAGTTTAGTATAAAGTCTTAGCATAGAACATGGTCAAGTATAGACTAACAAAACTTAAGAAAGCATGGCTAGCATACAATGGATTGCGGGAATATTATTAACCCGTTAGTTTATTTTCGAGAAGCCGAACAGGCTTCAACAGTATAAATCCAAGAGTGTCTACGCTGCTCCACCAACAGAATATATAATAAAAAAGAGGTCTGTGGAGAGCACGCACCAATAAATTGACCATTAAAAATAATAACAATAATTAAGTTACAAATACCACATTTAACAACACCCACATACAATAATTAAATAATAAATATCACTTTCAACATGCTTCTTAATAAATAATTTTTTAGTGTCACTTTTAACGCACTCCACCCTGGTGACTTGTCAACAATATATGCCTCTTAATTGTCTTAGACCTTGTCCATCAATAGTTGCCTGTCAGGTGGGACGTTTATTGATTGACCTGAGCGCGGCATCATTCTGCCCAATCTCGGTTTCAACTGCACAGACTTTTTTTTTCGATTTATCTCTATCTTTGCTATCTTTTTCAATATCGATCTCCAGAGGAATTAATTTTTGGACAGGTCGGAAACATATCTTGGATGTTCCTTTATTTGATATAACCTTTAATTTAGCTCCACGAATTGCTTCGTCTTTTCTTCAATAACTTCCACAACTCTTGCCATTCTCCACTGACTTCTAAGTGTCATATCTTTGTCATTAACACAACATCATTTAATTTTAGTACCTTTTCTTGCTTATTATCATTAAACTTATTATAAAAATGTTGTTGTGTTAATTCATTCAGATAAACCTTACTGAAACGCTTTCGAAAATTAGTTAAATATTCGTCCATAGATCAAGTGAAAGGGAGTAAGTGCTTCTTCATTATCAAATTCACTCATGTAGACAAGTGATCTACTATTAATTACAAATTCAATATCGCATAAAACTGTTTGCAGTTCTTCATAAGTAACGAGGAATTTTCCCATAACCTTTAACAGTGGTATCTTAACTAATCGTACCAATCTTTCATAAAATCCTCCCCACCAAGGGGAAGCAGGTAGGATGAATTTTTGAATAATCTTATTATTTAAACAAAACTTCTTTACCTCAATTGATTTAAATGTTTTAAAATTGTCACAAGTAATGCTATCAGGTATGCCCCTGCGTGCAATAAAGCGTTTGAGTCCTCGTGAGAAAGCAGGGATCTTCATGTCAGGAGTTAATTCCAGATGAGCAGCACGACTAGACGCACAGGTCAAAATCAAAACGAAAACCTTAGATACAGCATCAGTTTATAAATAACTTTTTACATATAAGGGTCCAGCAAAATCTATACCAACAGCTTGAAACGAAAACATAGAAACATTTACACGATAATCGGGTAAGTCAGGAGTTGGGGGAGGCAGCATTGTTCTTCCATTAATCTTCTTGCAAATAACACACTTACGCAGAACATTCTTCACAGTTTTTCTTCCTATAATGATCCAAAACCTTTCTCTAACTTCAATTAATGTCATTTCAATTCCATGATGCATAACACGTTCATGGCGTCACGAATAATTAACACCGTAAAATAGCTATGTATTCCATCACGTAAAATAATCGGATATTTTTCATTATAACTTAGTATCGAATTTCCAAATCGTCCTTTTAATAGCAGTATATTTTGTTCGTCAGTGAACAACTTCAGGAATGAACTTAGTTTCTTGTAGTTATCTTGATTTCGTAAATAAAACTGTTCAACTAACAACCATAAATTAAATGCCATATCATATTCATCAAGTGTTAACATGTTCTCTTTAATTATTCTATTGTTCTTCTTAATTGTTTTTATCAAATTACTTGCAAATCTATTTACATATCCCGTTACCATTATAAGCCTATTCAATGTGCAATACTTCTTAACATCTATCAGAACACCAATATTACCACTACTCGCAGCCTCAACCATATTTACCCTACTCTCATTTATCCTATCTACACCCTTCGACTCAATCAGAACTTCATCCACATTCAAACTATTCTCACCATCAAACAATCCTACTTCAACCTCCTCCTCAAATAAAAGTTTAGGTCCAGATAACCAACTATCACTCAATAGCTTAAAACAAAACATACGTGTTGGAATATTTGCTGGATTCTCCAATCCTTCTGCATGTCTCCATTTCTTCCTCTTAACCTCTTTTCTTATCACAACTACACGATTTTCCACCCAAGGTTTCCAAGTCTTCTCCTTCCCTTTAATCCACTTCAGAATCTGTCCAACAACTAACATTGCTAATAATTACTGGATTTTCTATTACTCGTTTCACTTTTCCTACTAAATTGCTTAACAGCAAACAACCCAACAGTTCTAACCTAGGAACAGACAACTCTTTTAATGGCGCTACCTTTGTTTTAGCGGCCAAAAAAAATACTCTCACAGCAACACTCGTCTTAACTCTAAGATAAACAGCTGCAATATATATATCTTTTGAGCTTTCACAAAATCCATGTAACTCTGCCGAAATTATTCTCTCCTCAACTCTAACAAACGCAAATCTCTTTACTCTTAAAACACTCAACTCCTCAACATTTTTCAACAATTCATTCCACTTAAACTTAATCTCTCCACTTACTCTCGAATCCTACTCCTTTTCATCTCTACACAAAATTTGAAAAATTGTTTTTAGTCTGGCTGTTATAGGCGAAACAATGCCTAATGGATCGTAAGCTGATGGCGAAATTTTGAAGATATTCTTTTTTGTTGTTTAAAGTTCCCGTGACATTTTTATAAAGTCATTAAATTGGAAAATAAACTCATCATTTTCCGAGTCACATTCAATTCCTAAAACTCTTTTATACTCATGATCGCTTTTACCCAATTCTGTTTCTAAATAAGTACTATCATCAAGATTGCTTATGGAATTTTTTATTTCCTTATTTCTTATCATTTTCTCATTAAAATCAAAATAATTTTGTAGTACTTGGCTGTTTGTTTTCCATTTCCTTAAATTGAAACTACCTTCAGACATAATTGTTTTAGACTTTTTATAAAGTTGTTTACCCTTCGTTACACTTTCTGTTCCAGATGTGACATCATCAACGTATAACTCTTCAACAAATCTTTTTACAAACTCACCATTAGATTTTTCATATTTTTTAATGTGATGACTTATTGTTCCATTTAATAAAAAAGGGCTGCTAGTCAGTCCAAATACTACTCTTAAAAACCTGTAAACAATCAATTCTAAGTCCTTTTTTGCGTCAACATTTTTATATCAGAGAAATCTTAAATAATCTTTATGCTCACTAAAAATTTCTATATTTAAGAAAGCTTGTTTAATGTCTGCTAATATGGCAATATAATTTAATCGGAATTGCAGTAACATATCAAATATTTTGGATAACAGATTTGGCCCTGAATAAAGACAATCATTCAAGGAAAATCCATTGTTAGAACAGGAAGCATCAAATACTGCTCTTATCTTAGTAGTTTCTTTATCTTTTCTGACGACTGGCCTGTGTGCTAGGTAGTGTGTTTTTCCTGATTCCTTAGCGATTTCATTGTTAGGTACTCTTTCAATAATTTATTTGTTTCGTATTCTTTAAAAATAGCGTCATAATCACTTAACAATTTCTTATCACTCAATTGCCTTCTTCACCTATTTAGTCTAATCTCACAAATTTTATACTTATCTGGTAAATAATCATGATCTGGTTTAAAAGGAAGCTTAGTTACGTATCTCTCACTGTTATGTATAATATCATTTTCGAATTTATGTATCACACAATCATCAGTGGATTCCATTTTCTCCACACTCCAAAATTTTTGTAAATCACTTCTTAGTTCATCAATCTCATCGCTCACATCTTCCACACTCTCTATTAAATTAGCATCAATGCGTAAATTCATGATTACTTTCTTATTAAAATTATTTACAGAAGGCATTGGGCCACTTAACAGCTATCCTAGAACAGAGGAAGAAGCGACAGGACAGCCCTCAACCCCTCTAATAACTTTACCCGTCATAAATCTATTGTACAAATCACACCCTACCAATAAGTCAATAGGAAAATCTTTGGAACCATCATCATAATCAGCTAGAATTAATTTTGAAACATGCGGGTAGTTTTTACACACTCGAGATATCTCTTGCCTCTGCAAATGGCTACAAATAACTGGCACACACAGAGCCTCGACATACACATACAAATTAGCATTTCTATGTTTTACCTTAAGTTGAACAACATCGAGCTTTTTAACCCTGGAATTATTAAATTGACCGAATGTTTTTATTATTATAGCTTCTTTCCTTATAGCTTTTAATTTCAATCTTTCACATACATCTTTGGTAATATAAGACCTCTGACTACCGCTATCAAATAATATTCTGAATACTCCACACTCAGTCTCTGAGTTAAAAAACTTAACCTTTGCTGTCTATAGCAAAATGCTATCAGACACACCTACAAAAGTTGTACTAGTTTGGGTTTGCTTCATATTGCAAATAGAGATGTGGTGTTTTCCATTGCATTTAAAACATGAATAGTTAGAATGACAAAATTTTGATATATGACCTAAATTTAAACAGATGAAACATCTCTTTTGCTTTTTTAGAATTTCAATTCTTGAATCTAAAATCGTTACTTTTAAACAGTGAGAAGTCTTATGGTTTTCTGAACAATATACATATTGTAAAACTCTTTGTTCTGGTGCTCTTCTATTTTGTGTATGAAAACCTGATGGCGTAAAGTTATTTTGTTTCCATAATTATGAGAAGAATTTTGCTGTGCATTTTTGTTTAAAGAATCGTACTTCAAATTTTTATGTTTATTTTTATCGTAATTTGACTTTAAAAGATATTTGGCACAACACTCTTTAGCTTGTAATTCTTCGTTGTAATATTGTAAAAGTCTATCTAAAGTCCACAACTCTCCGGAAAATTTTCTAGAAATTAAAATTAAAAGTTCATCAGGCAGTTTCTCCTTAAGGATACGAATTAACAAAAGCCGTAAGTTGTTGTTTCTATTTTTAGAGATCTAAGATTACGTACGCAGCTCTGTATATCATTATAAAGTTTCCTTAATTCTTCTAGATCATTTAAAGCTTTAATTTTCTTTATCTTTAACAAAGAATCCATATGTGCTGAAACTAAAACTTGTGTATTCCTGTATCTGTTAGTCAAGATTTCAATTGCCTCTTTATAATTTTCTGAACTAAGTGAAAGTCCTGAAGTAATGCTTGGCCAGACAAATATTTTTTTAAAAAGTTAAATTGATCTATATCAATTAAACCTTCATGCCTATGAATTAATAAATTAAGTTGATCCAAAAAACCCTGCCAATCTAAGGGATTCCCGTTAAAAACTGGCAATTCTAAATTAGGTAAAATACACTTTGATTTATTTAAACTTTTAACAGAATCTTCACACTTGTCCAAAATTGGAAATAACTACTCCGAAGCTTCCCGAAAAAACCCTTTGGAGCGGAGTATCTACATATGTTCCTGATTAGAAAAATGAAAAAAATGAAATCCTTCATGACCGTCCGAGCGAGAAATTTCAGTTTAAAAAATAAGATTTTTGCAAAAAAAAATTTTAATTTTTTTTTTCAAAATTTGATGAAAAAATCAGTTCTTAAGTATTAGTGGCACATCCCTAATAAAATATTGAACCAAATTTCGGGAAAAGGCATTTTAATGACATATTCATGTTTTCATTCGTGGAATGCACAACTCAAAAATGCCAAACTCAGCAAAAAATCATGAAGACTGTCGGAAGTCAGTTTGTCTCCTCTGTATGAAAAAATGTTCTAGGGAGCTAACAAGTTTTCTTAAAGACCAAGTCAAGATTCTGATTTCTCAGGATGTTGACTTTTGTGACACACGAGTCCCACTTGGAATGTGTGATTCTTGCAGACTGCTTCTGAGGAGAAAGAAAAATGGTGAGAATGTCTCCGTCCCTCCCATTTTTGATTTCTCATCTGTCATGCCTAGGCCTGAGACAAGAGGACAGCAGTGTGATTGCATCATTTGCAAAATTGGACACCTGAAAGCATTGCAAAAGCACCCATTTAAAATGCCACAACAGCCTTTACCATCCCAAGACCAAAGAAGATGTTCTGATTGCCTCTCCTTAACTGGAAGAGGAGTACCTCATCAATGCAATCAGTTCACATTCAGGCATAACATAAAGATGTTGGCATCAAAAGATTCCAAAGTCAGTGAACAGATTGCTTCAGCAGTCATTTCATCTAAAGAGGCTTCTCCTCATGGAACCCTAAGAATAGCACAAAGTGGTGGTGGGCGACCTTTGCCAATTACTCCAGGTAACTGTAACTTGCAAATCTTTTATCTGATAGTAAAACTTTGTCATTGTCTTTGTCTTTTACAAAAGAAAAAACCTTTAACAAATAAAATTTGCAGTTCAAATCTAAACTTTACTTTCCATAAAGAAAACTTGGTTGTTTATGTGAAAAATTTGCTCCTACTCATAGCAATGTTTTTAATACAGGTGCAGCAAGCGCAAAAAGACTCTTTGGTGATGAAGTAGTTCTAAAAGCCCAAGACCTTGCAAACATTCAGACAAACACAGGGCTGTCTAATGCAAGCGTCAAAAAATTGGCCTCAACATTGAACCATGTTGCACAAGCCAGAGTTGTTGAACCTCAATTCCGGGCAAAATTCCATCAAATAGGTACACAACTATCTGAACATTTCACTCACACAAACATAACTGTGACACATGAAAAGTCTCAGACAAAGAAAAAAATTGTGGTTCACTGCAAGAATCTCTCTGAACTTCTCAATGATGTCTTGCTCAAAAGACAAGTGTATAAAGAGCACATAGTCAAGCTTGGAATTGACGGTGGTGGTGGTTTCCTCAAGGTTAGCCTTGGGATTCAAGAAGATGAATTGATTTCTCAAGTTCAAGCTCCACCAGACAAGAAGACACTTACATCTTTTGCAGCAAAAGACAGTGGTGTGAAATCTCAACTTCTTGTTGCTGTAGCAGAGGATGTACCAGAAAACTATGAGAATTTGAGAACAATACTATCTCTCATCTTCTCTGAGCGAGTTGACTTTCTTCTTTCAAGTGACCTGAAGGTGGCAAACCTTGTGTGTGGGCTTCAGTCACATGCCAGCTCACACCCTTGCACATGGTGTGACATTGACCACAATAGGTTATCACAGAATGGTAACTTTCGAACCTTTGGATCCATCAGAAGATCTTATGCCTCATTTAAAGCAGCTGGTTTAGACATGAAAAAGGCTAAACAATTTCAGAATGTGGTGCATGAGCCCCTCTTGGATTTTTCTGACAATGCACTTGTTCTTGACATCATACCACCAATGGAGCTACATCTCCTTCTCGGTGTAGTGAACCATCTGTTCAAGGCACTAAAGGACTCCTGGCCTGAGGCTGAAGAATGGCCTAAAGCTCTTCATAACAAAGAACAGCCTTT
This sequence comes from Hydra viridissima, assembly GCF_058129835.1. Lineage (NCBI taxonomy): Eukaryota > Metazoa > Cnidaria > Hydrozoa > Anthoathecata > Hydridae > Hydra > Hydra viridissima. The sequence goes on along the minus strand of NW_028324312.1, from coordinate 11,290,419 downwards.
TCACGGAGGGCAGTTTGCTGGGAATGAATGCCGCAAACTCCTCAAAAATGTTGACCTTCTTCAAAGACAAGCAGAGAATTGTTCAGCTTTTCATGTTTTTCCATTCATCGACACTTTGAGAAAGTTTGATGCAGTTGTGAATGCCTGCTTTGGAAATCATCTGGATTCAAACTACTCAAAGAAAATTGACCAATTTCAACTGGCTTTCCTCTCCTTGCCAAAAGTAAGTGTGACTCCAAAAGTCCACACTGTCTTCTTTCATGTCAAGGATTTCATTGATCGTCACAAAAAGTCTCTTGGACCATTCAGCGAACAGACAACAGAAGCCCTTCATCACAGTTTCCGAACCCACTGGGAGAGATACAAAAGGCCTCTGGGTCATCCAGACTATCCAGAAAAGTTGCTGAGTTGCATAGTAGATTTCAACAGCAAGCGTCTTTAATGCAAAGTTATCAAGAAAACATCGACTCTTTGTTTCAGTTTATTTATGTTTTAGTTTTTCAAAAAAGCTTGACTAACTAACATTAAAGCTGCCCCCAACTCAATTTTTTAAAGAGTACATTGTTTTCTCACATTGTTTTCTCACATTATTTCTTTGTTATGTGTTCATAGAATAAAAAGAATAAAAGCAATCTACAGTGGACAATTGTTAAATCATTTTTAAAAAAATCAAAATTAAACTTGCTAAACAATCATTTTACTTTTGATTTTGAAGTTTTTTAAACATTTTAGTGACTTACCCATGCATCAGGGATCTGTTATGTAGTGTAGATCAATGTTTAGTGAATAAAAAATGTGTTTTCTTTTGATTGCAAAAAAAATACTTTTTGTCGCAATTTCTTACATTTTAAAACTAAAATTTCTCGCTCGGACGGTCATGAAGGATTTCATTTTTTTCATTTTTCTAATCAGGAACATATGTAGATACTTCGCTCCAAAGGGTTTTTTCGGGAAGCTTCGGAGTAATTATTTCCCATTTTGGACAAGTGTGTCTTTATCTGATTTATTTATTTTTATACTTTTTAATTTTAGTGTCACTCCAGCCATCATTTCATGATAACACTCAACTACTTTCTCACTCTCCAAAACGTCATTTTCAATTTCCTCTTGATATAAATTATTTAATATTTCCTCATCAATATTGTTTAATCTCTCATAACTCTCGCTTAAATTATTTTTTAAACCTATTAATTTTGTATAATTTATCTCCTCTCTCTAATTCCTCTCTTATTTCGCTCAACAAGTTTCCAAAACTTACTTGTAACGCTCTCCTTCTCGCTTCTTTCCTTCCTAACGCGGCTGCCATTTTTAAATAAATATGCACAACTACTCAGAATAAAATCGCATTTTCGTCACAATCAACTCCTTCAACAATTAAATTCTAATTCTATCAAATCTTCCCAAACAAAATCACAAATAACAAACTCCAATTACTTCAATTTTCAACAACTCAAACTTTACTTAAGGTGGCTACCCACTATTTAAAAAAAAATATTGATAGAATCGCTTTTTTACCTCACACTTAAGCATTTTAGTAGCATTGGAATCAAAACAGATAAAAAAAAATACAAATTTTTCATATGTTCAACATTACGTCATTAATTATGTGTATAATTAACTTAAAAACAGCAAGGATAACTAACTGCCAAATTTTTCAAATTAAGTCAAACTTTTCAAAAACATTGTTTATTCTATGAACTATGTGCTGAGTCAAAAAAAAAGTTATTTATTTTTTTTAATGCTCTGGAATTTGCAATTTAGTGTAATGCTTAAATTAAATACCAAAATAGCCCAAGTTACCCAAATTTTTATTTGAATAGGATACCATAGTGTAAATATTTTTAACTCAGCACATTCACCTAACTACATTTTATCTCTGTAAAAAATTTCAAAGAAAAATATTAAACCAAACTAAAGATATCTTTGTTAGAAGATAGAAAATTTTCAACTGTCGGTAAGGCCGTTGCTATGGAATTTTTTAAAATTTTAGAAGTTTGCCCCTTTTTAAAAAACAAAATTAGGGTAAGTTATAAAACTTTTATACCATTGTTGTACGTTATTTATTGTTTATAAAGGTTAAACCTTCCACAAATAAGAAAAAAAAAATTTCACTTTTTTTTTATTTTTTCAGATTTTAATAGTGGGTAGCCACCTTAACTCTTGATAAACTTCTTTCTTTAATCATTTAACTCGGTAACTTCATAGTTTTTCATCGGGCGCCATGTAAATTCTCGAGGATTAAAAAGCTGAACGTTTGGAGAGACAATATATTTTTTAACTAGTATAAATCCAAGAGAGTCTATGCTGCTCCAACAACAGAATATATAATAAAAAAGAGGTCTGTGGAGAGCACGCACCAATAAATTGACCAATAACAATAAAAACAATAATTAAGTTACAAATTCTACATTTAACAACACCCAAATACAATAATGAAATAATAAATATCACTTTCAACAAGCGTCTTAATAATTAATTTTTTATTGTCACTTTTAACAAGCATCATCATATTACCTTTCTAACATATTGTTAATATTTTCTTTTAATTTAATCCCACCATCTCTTGAAAGACGAGCAACCTGAAAGAAAAGCATTAGGATACTATTGATATTATGTTTTACTTTTCATTTTATTGCTTGTTTTACTGTAAATAGTATAAAAACAGATACTTTTATTATACAAATTGTTAATAATTTTAAATTGTACTAACATGACAGAGTTATGTTTTTTTTCACCCGAATTTTTAAACCCTAGTTTTTATGATTGTTGTGATGTTGATTTGATATGATTTGAGGGATGTATTGAATTATTTTTTTTATTAGAATGACTAAACTTAACAAAACAAAATTAATTACACGTAATTAAATTCTTATAAATTTTAATATGCATTCTAAAGTGTACCCTCTTATTTACAAAGTCATTGACACACTTAGATCCCTTAACAGTACCAAAGGGTTATTATTTTATCATTATCATTGTATTAGGGTGAGTGACCCTAATACAATAGTAATGATATTTATTAATAATAATGATCAATAACTACTGTAAGATGAATCAGAATGAAGAGATTCAACTTCATTGTTAATAATTCGTACATTGTCATTAAAATCATTTTACCGAGCATCATTAATTAGGTAATTGATTTCTTGATTCTGTGCTCACCAATTATTAATGTAAGACATCTAAAGAACAATGTTAAAAAGCTGTTGAAAAAGTCATAGATTGTAATATCAATCCATTTAAATGCATTTTTGAATATTCATGTTTGTCCCACTGTGTGCCGATCCAAAAAAATTAACATGGAAAAAAGAAAGTGGGAGAAGATTATGGAAACAACAGAGACAAGATATGTAAAGCATGATGAAACAGTTAATACATCTAACAAAAAGTATATTGGCGTATCCGAAGAAAAATGGAAATAAAGATGTGCAAACCACAAGCATTTATTCACAAAAAGCTCAAATACTCAACAACACTAAGTATTGTAGGAAATGAAAGAAAAATTCATCACGATCCATTTTGAAACAAATTCCCTCATTTAACTATTAGAAATAAGCATAACGTATTTTTTACCTGATGATTGCAATAAGCATGAACCTTAAAGTAGTAAAAATGTAGTTTTATTTTAAGTTTATCACATAAAATATATTACTCTGATTTTATTCATTGAGAACAAAATTGTTTTTATTATGGAAAATAAATCATTTTTTGTAAAGAAAGATTCTTTTAGCAATAGCGCTTGATTTTTTACATTTTATTTAATCATTCACCTGAAATTAAAAAGATACAATATCAAGAAAACGAAATATAGTTTTAAAAAATCTATAAGAAACAAAAAAGTTAAAAAGTATGTGGCTGAGGGTTTCCTGTAGTGATCATAAGAAATCTTTTAATGAATAGATTTTGAAAAGTTGATCTAAAAATATGTATTATATATCATGACACTGGGTCAGATAAAGTATTTTTACCTTAGTGGTGAAAAAAGCTATTAAGAAGTGCCAAATGAACCATCCTGAAATGACCTGTCATTTCTTTAATTTTATCATTTTACATAATTTCATTCACTTATGATGAGGAGAATGAGTCAAATTGCACATCAGTTTAAATATCCCAATACATATATCTCCTCCATCATGTTTTGTAATCGCTAATTGCTAGTTTGAAACTAAATGCTTTTCTGGAGATCGAAGGTCATTTGTAAATATATCTAATCCGAATGGCATGAACCTTGATTCTTTACTTATGAGATTTTTTTGCTTTCTGCTTCGGAATCCAATTTTTTTTTGTCGCTGAGAAAACTTTTCCTTTCTTCACAGAAGTTGATTGCTTCTTTTTTGTAAGTTCTCCTAATCACTGGCACAATGCAGTCTGTTTCATTAAGTCTTCACCGCATTCTTCCATAAAAAAGAACAGGTATTGATCCAGGATGGAGTGGGAAATCATCTCAATAGTTTTTTAAAAATATGCTCGTTTTTTGAAAAAATAAAGATTATACAAAAAAATTTATATTGAAAAGAAATGATATGCTGCTTTGAAAAATAAACTAAAATATTTCTGCTGTCATTGTTATTATTCGTTATTAATCTAAGGACGTCTATGGTCTACTGGGCACTTGTAAATTAGTTATCAACTAATTTCACGGAGAAGTTTACAGGATATAGATTCACCATAGATTGGACAACCGCTTTTTTATAAAACCTTATATAGTCCGAATCGGTAAAAAGCTGTAGCGAACGAGATGTAAGAGTAGGAAGCTCTGCAACTGCAAGATAATTCACAATTGGAGAACGTTTTATCATTTGGGAAAAGTGCATTTTTGCTAAAATTGAGTTTTGGTTACTTAAGGATTTTCTTAGTGTAACTTCTCTGTTCCGTCTTCCGCAATAACTTGACTTTATAGGTGGCTTTTAAAAAACAATTTCGTGCACTTTAACCCATAGAGTTAGAGTAGGTCGGAAAAGATGAAAAAAAATACGTCTTCTAAGTGTTGTAAAATTCTTTTTCATAAATCAGCGTGTGAAACCTGAAAAATGAGGAGACTCTGAAAAAACTGCAAAATATAAAGAAATTACCATCTCGATCGTGAATTCTATTAGGCAATATAAGGAATGCGTTTCACACTATGGGAGATGAAGGAGTGTTTTAACATATCTTCTTACTGAACTAAATGCTGTAAAGGTACGGAGAAACTGGAAACTTTATTCAAACCAAAATAATATAGATGTTTAATCACTTTCAAAAATTTAAAAGATTTTTTTACACAAAGTTCAATTTTGGATTGGATACCCGAGATAATATGGCTATTCATTTTGTAACACATAAAAAGTGTTGAAAAAGATAACTACGTAATTGCGTAATACGAATTACGCAAGTACGTTATGCGGAACGCATTATAAAAACGTTCATAAAAATAGGAATAAGAGACATTAAAAGATATTAGAATTTGTGTTGTTGACTTGATCTTATAATAGTATATGTAATCAAATATATAAAGAGTTATATGCTTAGGAGGATCACAACAAAAAGCTGGCAAGAAAACAAGTTAGCTTGAAATAAAAAGTAGAAGAATTTGCTCGAATTCATCCGCACAAATTAAGAGCAAAACCGCCTCTATTTTTTAAGAAAAAAGAAAATGTCAATTATGTTAAGCAACCTTCAGCGCTAATTGGCAACTGGTCTAACTTAGAAAAATAACTAACGGAGTTAACAGAGTGAGGAGCTAAAGTGTAATTAAACATAATTTTGTTTTCTGACTTTTGTATATCTTCATATAAAAATAATTCTGTTGCTTTGAGTTAGAAAAATTTATGGAAACCAATGTTACTTCAAAGCCCTAAACCAAATTTTCATTTCTTTATTTAGTTTTTAAGCGTATTGAAAAAGTGGTTCACAAAAAGAGAAAAAACTTTTTCTCCTTGAATGTTACAAAATATTTTCAAATCATGGAACAGTGCAAAAAATATGACCAAAAAATGGCTGAACAGATATAAAAAAGTTAGATTTTTTAACAGGGTTAAACTAATCAGTGGTGCTATTTTCGAACCTTAATGCTTTTTTTTTCAATAAGTTTTTATTTGAAATCAGCTTTTAGTGCTACAGGCAATTGTTTGTAAAAGTAGTTAACAAAAGGTGAAAAGATGCGATCACACCAACATTTTACTTATATCCTTAACTCATTTTTTAAATCTAATACTTGTGCATTTTAAATAAACGAATGTATAGAGTAAATCTAAATAAAACTAGGTTGATAGGCTTGGTAAATGGCTTTTTCTAAAGTGCTCTTTGTTTTTTAGCCATGTTCTTAACGATTGCAACTGTGTGTTTTCTTTCGGTCAACATAACCTCACCATTTAACTTTTGCCAATGAAATATAAAATAACGACTTTAATATCCCCTTAAACTTGCTATATTGACTTAACTTAATCCTCGTAAAACTATTACATTGCTATTTTATGACGAAATTCTTGCATTTCAGTTTGCTTTTTTTTTTTAAAGTAAAAATTTAAAACATTCAACGAACAAACTAAACAAATATCTTCTGTAAACCATTCTTTAGCTTTGATTAAGGCTCCACGGTGTTCTATGGGTTACAATATCAGAAGCTACGCAATTGAAAAATGCACTTCCTCTTTACTGAAGCATATTACTCCTTTCACTTTCTGTGCGTAATTCGATACTTTTAGCTGAAAAGTTATACTAAAGTCCATACTCGGTTAATAAACTGACTTTTCTTATTATAATTTGTGTATTTTACAGTATTACATTCTTTAATAAATAGAACAAAAAGATTTTTATTGACCTGTAAATATAATTGTTTCCTTCTTAGAATAAGTGTTTTACTAAGAAAATGTTCGCAATTGGATGCTACGTGTTTCCGGTTTCATTTTTAAAAATTGCGTGAATATGCGCTAAAGAAACTAAAAGATTTTTTTTTTAAAATAAATTTAACATTCGATAGCATTAACCTCACTTTTCTTAATCGTTTACAAAATGCATTATTTACAAAGTTTTATTTTAAGATCATTTTTGAAAATCATCTTAATGACTTCTCTCTTTAGGAATAAATTGTAGTAAATAGAAACTCAATTCAAGATGGTAGGAAAACTAAAGTTGATAACCTTATTAGTTTCTTTGAAGTTTGCGTATTCATTTGACCCAGTTACATTGACTGCATTTGGTTTATTTGGTGCTGGAGCTATTTACACAGGCGGTATGTAAATTTTTTTTTGTTGTTGGTTTGGTTATACTAAGTATTAGTAAAACAGCTATAAAGCTACAGAATTATCAATAGGTTCTAATGCTTATTATATAAAACTAAAGAACAAAACCTACGCATAAATTATGTAAGCTAGTTTGCTAGATCACCTTTATGTAAAAGTACAATATCTAACATGAAATAGTAGGCCTAGTGCAAATGCGCGATAGTTATTCTGACACTTACTATTTTGTGAAAAAGTGTAAAAACTTTTAGTGAGAATAGATACAGGCAATATAATTTTTATATTATTATAATGACAACAAGAGTAGTATCTTTTTAAATGGGATACTAGGCACATGATAATTAAGAGAACGTTTAGTTGGGCATCTTTACTTTAAGCAAATGTTACTCTTGTGAATATTTCTTTTTATATAAATTCTTATTAAGAAAATAGGGTTATTTATACTAAATCTGACATAATTGGCAATTATCCGCAACGAAAAATTAGATAATAATTACAAACTTGATACCATATATTAATTGCAGTAATAAAACTAGACCTCATCGTGTGGTTAAATAAATGTTTATGACATTACACTTAGTGCGTGAACTTGGCAAACCAGCGATATGTTCCATCCCTCTTCTTTCTTTTTTTTTTCTTTTTGAAAGAAATATTTACTAAACACAAAAAACACAACATATTTTATATGTAAAATCATTTGCTATCGCTACGTATTGTCATTTAAATACGCTAAAAAATGACAATATTTTTGTTTCTTCTTCATGTTTTGGCTTCACAGGTACAATTTCAAGAATGTTGGTTTTTCTCTAAATATATATCTTCTCCAGTCCCCCACGTAAGTCTGAAAAAATAATTGAGCAGGTTATGTTTTGGAATAGATCTTGAGGTAGATTAAGTTGTTTTTGTTTATAAAAGATAGTTTGCTCATTGATTTTCATCAAATGTCTTTTTTTAATCCAGGTAGCAATGCTTGACAACAATGTAGGAAGTTTGAAGTGTTCTTCTAATCTTAATTGAATCAGAGAAATTAATTGAATCAGAGAAAGTGCGGCCGTGGCGCAGTGGTTAGAGCGCTTGCATAATAAGCAAGGAGCTCCAGGTTCAATACGAGCTATGGACATATTTTCGTGTCACGGTAAGGAAGGAGGCGTGAACTTCCTAGTTAAATGCACTTCCGCGGTGTGCCCTGTGACAAGATCGTTGGATCTTCTTGGGGGCACCTAAAAAAAAAAAAAAAAAAAAAAAAGAAATAGTCTTTACTTATGATGCAGTATTTTTAAAAGATTTGGGTGTTTCTTTACTCTGGAACTATTTGTTTGTGAGAGTGATGGTTGAATGGATATCCTCTCTCATTATATAGGTACCTATTCTGCGTGACGATGCATATACATGTACTTGAACATCTTTTCAAGGGATAAAAACTGAAAGAGCGGGATAGTATATCTTTACTTTTGGATTGCGATAGTGTGTTAATGATTTCGATAGCCAAAGCTTTCATTAAACTTAGTTTGTATAAACTTTTATCACTTTTTTGCGGTCAGATTATAAATTAGCAAACTAGCCTATTTAATAGTTTTTTGAAATACAAAATAGGTTAGTTTGAATACATTTAAGCCAAGAATATATTTAAGAAACTGACTTGGTTAATGTGGGCTTATACTTTTAAATTTAAATTTTTTTTAACAGCCCGAATGATCCTAAAAATTATTTTATTTTGAATTAAGATGAAAGCTAGAGTAGAAAAAAATGGTCAAATGCTTTTTTATTAGTTTCGTTAAGACAACACTCTGGTTCCAGTTATATATCTCAAATCAAAGTCCTCAACGATAAAGCGTCATATGGTAAGTAGGCCTCCAAATATTTATAAGTCTGTACTGGAAATCTAGAAGCTCTTTCTTTCTTTCTCTCTCTCTCTCTCTCTCTCTCTCTCTCTCTCTATATATATATATATATATATATATATATATATATATATATAGCTATTTCAAGTTGTATTATTTTCAAATACAATATCTCTTGTTCGTATAAGAGTGCTCAATATTTTGTATAAATAGAGCAATATATATATATAAAACGAAGAAACAACAACTATGTATGGTACTTAAAGTTTCATGCCTAGCGGCAATCATCAGCCATGAAATACAAATCAAAAATCTATAAAAACCGTTACAAATTGCAAAAATTACTGTATCGTGTGCTCTGACGTCATATTAGGAAAAAGAGGAGGAAAAGAAAGAAAGAAAGAAAGAAAGAAAGAAAGAAAGAAAGAAAGAAAGAAAGAAAGGAATAAAGAAGTAAAGAAATGAAAGAAAGCAATAGAGAAATAAAGAAAAGAAAAGAAAGAAAAGAAAAAAAGGAAAGAAAAGAAAAGAAAAGAAAAGAAAAGAAAAGAAAAGAAAAGGAAAGAAAGGAAAGAAAGAAAAGAAAGAAAAGAACGAAAAGAAAGAAAGAAAAGAAAGGAAAGAAAGAAAGAAAGAAAGAAAGAAAGAAAAGAAAAGTCTTTTCTTTTCTTTCTTTTTTTCTTTCTTTTTTTCTTTCTTTCCCTTCTTTTCTTTCTTTCTTTTCTTTCTTTTCTTTCTTTTCTTTCTTTTCTTTCTTTCCTTTCTTTCCTTTTCTTTTCTTTTCTTTTCTTTTCTTTCCTTTTTTTCTTTTCTTTCTTTTCTTTTCTTTATTTCTCTATTGCTTTCTTTCATTTCTTTACTTCTTTATTCCTTTCTTTCTTTCTTTCTTTCTTTCTTTCTTTTTTCTTTCTTTCTTTCTTTCTTTCTTTTCCTCCTCTTTTTCCTAATATGACGTCAGAGCACACGATACAGTAATTTTTGCAATTTGTAACGGTTTTTATAGATTTTTGATTTGTATTTCATGGCTGATGATTGCCGCTAGGCATGAAACTTTAAGTACCATACATAGTTGTTGTTTCTTCGTTTTATATATATATATTGCTCTATTTATACAAAATATTGAGCACTCTTATACGAACAAGAGATATTGTATTTGAAAATAATACAACTTGAAATAGCAATATTCGCTCCTTCTGTTGAGCACTCTACTCAAGTCGTCAAATCAATGGAGAAAATAAACTTTAGATACTCAATCAAAAATATTCCAATACCATCTGAAAAAAATTACAGATTACAATTGCTAAAGAAAACAGAACTGATGATAAAAAGAATGAGATGGAAAGCAATTTTTTACAACAACAAAAACTTAAAGAACAAAGAAAACAATAGGTCTGAAACTTTCGGAATTAACACCGAGAAGTGCCCACAACAAGTTAAAGAAATGACACCTTTTGAAAACGATTTATTAGATCTAGTCAAAAACATCAAGTTCCGTAAAATAAGATCCAACTTCCAAACAAAGCTAAATGATGACATAATGAACTTACGAAAATCAAACAAAACACTAACCCACGCTGACAAAACATCAAACATGTATATGTTGTCTAAAGACGAATATAATAATTTACTCACAAGTGCTATAACGTCTTCATACTAAAAAGCCGATCCAATAATAAAAGACCAAGTAAATATAGAAACCAAAAGAATTTTAAGAAACCACGAAGTTTTTAACAAAATTGAAATAAATGGAACATCTAACTGTTTTTTAACCCTGAATGACCACAAAGAGAACTTTATAAACAACCCTACAGTCAGACTACTAAACCCTGCTAAAAATGAAATTGGAAGAATCAGTAAAAATATACTATCAAAAATAAACCATGATATCAAACGTATACTTGGTCTCAATCAATGGATATGTACGCAAAATGTCACTGATTGGTTTAAGATAATCACTGATAAACACCTGTATAAGTTTCTTATCTTTGACATAAATGACTTCTACCCTTCAATCAATGAAAATCTTTTAAACAACGCAATTAGCTTTGCTGGGAAGCACGTAACAATTAATAATGATCAAAAAATGATTATCAAACATGCAAGAAAATCGATACTCTTTAATAACAATCAAGTTTGGGTTAAAAAGAAAAGCGGTTTGTTTGATGTTACCATGGGTGCTTTTGACGGTGCCGAGGTTTGTGAACTTGTTGGCATTTTCCTACTTTTCCAACTATCGCAACATTACAACAAAGCTGATTTTGGACTATATCGAGACGATGGTTTAGCTATATTTAAAAACACCAGCGGCACGCAAATGGAAAGAATAAAAAAGCACTTTGTTCAAATCTTCAAAGACAATGGCTTACTTATTTCCATCCAATGTAATTTGAAAATTGTCAATTATCTTGATGTCACTTTAAACCTCAATGACTGCTCTTTCCGGCCTTATAGTAAACCTGAAAATGTTTTAAGCTATATTCATGCTGAATCCAACCATCCTCCTAACATTTTAAAGCAGATCCCGCATTCCATCGAACTACGATTGTCTGCCAATTCATCTAGCGAACAAATCTTCAGAAATTCTTCTTACATGTATGAGGAAGCCTTAGAAAAATCAGGTTACAACCAAAAGCTTATATACATCCCCAATTTACAACCTGTTAATAACAAAAGTCGTAAGCGAAGAATTATCTGGTTCAATCCTCCTTACAGCAATAATGTTTGCACAAATATAGGAAAGCGGTTTTTAAACCTGGTCGACAAACATTTCCCAGTTACCCACAAACTCCATAAGATTTTCAATAGAAATTACATTAAAGTGAGCTACAGCTGCATGCCGAACATAAAAGACATCATAAATTCCCACAACCAAAGCATTCTACAAAAAAACCAGCAGCAAAAAAACCAGCAGCAAAAAAACCCCAACATTACAGAAAAAACCTGTAATTGCATCAATAAAACTAAGTGTCCTTTACATCAAAATTGTCTTGCAAAAAACATAGTCTACCAAGCCACCATCTCTTCCAGCAACCCAGTAATGAAAGATAAAATATATTACGGCATCAGCGAAACACCTTTCAAACTAAGGTATGCGAACCACCAAAAATCCTTTAACATTGAAAAATATAAGAACGACACAGAACTATCGAAAGAAATATGGAAAATGAAAGAAGAAAATTTCACACCTATCGTTAAGTGGAAGATAATCAAACATTGCAAATCGTACAACCCGGCCACAAAATGTTGCATGCTATGCCTGCATGAGAAGTACATGATTATTATGTTTAATGAAGGTACCTTATTGAATAAGAAGAACGAGTTGGTTTCAAAATGCAGGCATAGAAATAAATTTCTTCTTTCGAAATTTGATACTGGTGACTAGGCCTATATTATTTCTTTCTTTTCTTTTCTTTCTTTTCGTTCTTTTCTTTCTTTTCTTTCTTTTCTTTCTTTCCTTTCTTTCCTTTTCTTTTCTTTTCTTTTCTTTTCTTTTCTTTTCTTTCCTTTTTTTCTTTTCTTTCTTTTCTTTTCTTTATTTCTCTATTGCTTTCTTTCATTTCTTTACTTCTTTATTCCTTTCTTTCTTTCTTTCTTTCTTTCTTTCTTTCTTTCTTTCTTTCTTTCTTTCTTTTCCTCCTCTTTTTCCTAATATGACGTCAGAGCACACGATACAGTAATTTTTGCAATTTGTAACGGTTTTTATAGATTTTTGATTTGTATTTCATGGCTGATGATAGCCGCTAGGCATGAAACTTTAAGTACCATACATAGTTGTTGTTTCTTCGTTTTATATATATATATATATATATATATATATATATATATATATATATATATATATATATATATATATATATATATATATATATAATTGAACAACAATCACTTTGACAATACTTTTCTGATTTAAAAATTACAGTTACGATGAAAACAAAAGTATTCAGAAAACAGCTCATCCATATGGCTGTTAAAAATAGAGTTGCACTTTCTTTATTTTCCTAGCCAGCTTTTGTTTAGTGCTTTTAGAAAAACAACCCACTCATAACTTCCCTCTGGTATGTAAATCACTTATAATGTTGCTCAAGCATTTCGTGAATACTTGTAGTAATTATTTTGAGTCTCAGTTTGGAAATGAGTGGAAAGTTTCCTAGCTAACACCTGCATATTTGTATAATCAATTTTTGTCGACCAATTTCGAAGGATTAAGTTTAATTCTGAATTGTCTCTTCTTATAATATAAATCTTTTTGCATACTTTCTTTAGATTTATTATTAAACAAACCGTCATTCAGCTATTCCCATTTCTTGTTTACAATTTAAATTATAACTTACAAAAACATGATTCTAGAAAGTAAATAGCATCAAATATACCACATCAATCCTCTCCGTTTATTACTTTACTATTTTGATCAATGACGACAACTTTATTTAGCTTCTTCTAAGCCATTTTTTATAACTTAGAAACTCAGCAATTGGCATAACATAAAAAATTTAAAAAATCCTTAGATCTTTATTTTTTATTTTACTTTTTCGCTTTTTAGCTTTTTAGTGGGATTTCTAACATTTTAATATTAATTAAAATGTTAGATATCGTATAAAGTGTTATTAAAGTATGATTAATGAACTAAAATGTAATAGCTGTTAAAGTTCACAAAAATTAAAGATCTTAAAACTATTGCTAAAGAAAAATTTTACATATTTTATATATAAAATATATTTGCGCCAGAAATTGAATTAAAGAAATAAATATGTATGGAAAAGAATAAGCAATGGAATATATTAATGTAAAAGCTTTCTATTTCTGAAATGGAAAAGAAAAGAATTCAAGATATATTCAAGTCTGGAAAAGTTGTGACTTACTTATATTCATTTGTGTCCTGAAGAATTCATTGATAAAGAAACGGAGTTTTTTTATGCTATTACATAGCGTCAATGGCGTAGTATTATAATATTTTTGGTGCAGAATTCTTTACAAAATTCATTAAGATGAAGAAATGACAGGTGAACAAAAATGCGATTAAATTGATGGTAGTGGAGGATATGGAGATGCTTCTATTACTGTGGATAAAGAACAATTGGAACAATTTACTTATTGGTTAAATAGTTTATATATTTACATATAATCCAATTATATAATTATCCAATTATATGTAAATATAATTATATTTACATATTACTGGATAATTATACATACATCGGTATGTATAATTATCCAATAAATTGAATTAGGTAACAATTAGTTATAAAATAACAAAAGATGTATTATATGCAAAACTCAAATTTAGCTGTTTATACTGCAATTGATGTTTACTATTTTAATATTGAATATAGATATAATTTAAACAAACTTGTAACTGGTATAATTTTGGTGGTAATGATGATGAGTTAAATTAGATTTTTATGATATGGTTTTTAGTAGCGAAAGAATGCTTACAAGATATATATTAATATTCAAATGAAGTATTTAATAGGTATTGCTATGTGCTTAAATGATTTAAAAGAGTATTTAGTATCGGAATGCATAGATTTAAGTAATGAAAAACCAGCAGAGGTTTATGATGGTTTAAGATGTCATATTGACTACAAAAGACACATCCTATGAATACGACCCGTTAATCTTCAAAATATGTTCTAAAGAAACCCTTCGGTGGGATTACTGTTCCCCGAAATCGTATATAGCCCTAACCTTATGACCCGAGTAGATCCTTTCGGTTGTTGAAAGAATATACTTTGTAGTTTACAAAAATGTATGCCTTGAAATCAGGCATTAAGGTATGCCAGAGAAGTTTACATTTAAAATTTAACCAAAAGTAAGGTTTTTTTATAGCCTAAATGACAACTCAGTTTTGCATTTTTTCGACATATTTATTGTTTCATTTTCTTTTAAGTATATCAAAGACATTGTTTACTAACTTTTTAACAAAGATATTTTAACATCTTGTTTAACAGGTATTTGATAAATATTAATTTAAGACAAAATTTATTTTTAGTTTAAAAGGATTAGAAACATCACATTTTTAAGAGACTAGTAGCAATAATTTTTCTGTTAAAGCTCTTTATTTAATGATAAAAATCCTTATAAATAATTGGCTTTTGACCAAAGTAAGTGGATGCTTTAAATTTGCTCCACTTACTTTGGTCATAAGCCAATTACTTACTTTAGGATTTTTATCATTAAAAAAAATAATTTTATCTTTAAATTATCATGAAAATATTTTGAAAACACGGTTCACCGTGTTTTCAAAATATTTTGCTACTTTGATTTCTTTTCTGGCAGTGACGTTTATTGTTTTTTGATTGATCCAATAGTTCTTGGGGACCCTGTTTGATGCAGATCTCTAGAACTGATGTTGCACCAACAACATAATTGTAGCTCATCTGTATGCACAAGATCTATCAAAATTTTGAGTGTGGCATAAGTTTCAGGCAAGTCCTTGCAAATTGAAACAAGCAAATGTTGACTAACACCGGAAACTTTAGCACTATCTTGGTGCTAATTTTTGAGAATAATGATGTTTCTAATTTAGAAAAGTCTGAGTTATGATCCCTAAGCTCACCTTTAAATCCTCCTTCGGATAACTTTTGCAATTTTTCAAGAAAATTTGTTTCAAATAGTTTTTTGCCACTAAAGTTATTTAATGTGGATGCCAACTTAAAGTTTTTGTTATTGACTCGAATTTGTACCATATATTCTGCTGTAATGCTTGAACTTGCTCTGCTACTTTAAAGTGATATCTGATGCTTGGTAATAAATTACATTTCTACCAAATTGGACTAGAAAATAATTGATATAATAAGCTTGACGGAGATAAATTGTTCCTTTGGAGAAGCTGGAACTGTACAGAGAACATGTTAGGCTATAGTTTATAGTTTTAGCAGCCACCTAGTTTTCTAATATTTACTCATATAGATTCCTGCCCTTCCTGACACTAGACACACAGCTTAAACAATTTTTCTCTACCTTAGGCAGTTGTTTTTTTATTATCTGAACTGCTTGTTGCGGTCATTGGATGAATTGTTTTTCCTTCAACTCTTGCAACGCCGCATATTAAACATTCACAAATTGTAGTTGCCCGTGTTACTTTGGATAGTTTTATAGACTCAAAATCAAAAAGCTCTGAAAATGGAGCAGAATGCCCATCACTTAGCATTCTAATGGTTAATCTACAACTTTCACAAACACTTTTAGGACACGTGCATCTTCAAAATCAATATTCTTTTTCAAAACTTGCGATTCTTTTTGTTTAACAATTTCAGTTAATTCAGGTAGAGACTTTTGAAAACATATAAAGCAGACAACTTTTCGGTTATCTTCATTGTTTCCTGTTTGAGGCATTTTGAAAACATTCAAAAAATTTTACCAATTTAAATGTTAGATATGATATGTTAAATACTAAAAGAGTATATGAAAAATATTCTTGTTCAAACATCTGAATATCATTTTTACATCCAAGAGATAAATATATTTACAAACTTAAAAGTAAGAAAAGAAGTTTTACAGAAACTTTGAAAAGTTAAATATTGAAGGTCAAAATTCTAATCTAAATATCCGAGTTCAACAAATAATTAACGAATCTAAAGCAGAAAGAAAAAAGTTATTAAAAATTAATAATAAAAAGGAAAAAAATATTTCAAGGAAGATTTTACATTTATTATATATGTTGCATTAAAGTTATCACCATTTTCATTGGAGATTAAAACGAGAGAAAACAATACACAAAGCCTGGTGGAACAACTACGGATATATATATATTTTTTTATGCATATGGATACACCATATAATCATGATCTAGAGGAATGTTGATGACTTATTTAAAATATTTTTCAATAAGTAGAGTGACTTTAGAAAGTGAGACTTTACTTGAAAGTGTTAATGATATTGATATCACCATTCAGAACCACTCTGATATGGACCTAATAACTGAAAAGGGTGAAGTTATTTGTATGCTGTATTATTTAAAGCACCTTGAAAGAGCAATGGCTCAGAACGCTAATGTAAAAAATTTTTCTTTCGTTTAAGTAAAATGAAATAATTAACAAAAGTTGATCCAACACTTCGAACTGCTAAAAGTGCTTTGGACAAGGCTATATTGGAACTAACAAAAAAATAAACAATGATTGTGCTCTTGAATCTGGTTAGAGATTGCCAAGGATTAATAAAATTAAACGTTTGGTAGAATATGAGCTAGCCATCAGAGAAAAGTTGACTAAAAAACAACAGAGAACTTCAAATAGAATTAGTAATACTGATTCAACATTTACTACTATATTTTTAGGATTAGGTGTTGATAGTGCTAGTCTATTATCCAATATTGTTGTAGACCCAGTATTAGCAGCTATTGAAGCAGCAGCTTTTGATTTGGGATTTCAGTGCATTGTAGGTGAATTAATTAGTAAAAATGTAATAAGAAAGCTGAAAAGCATGTAAAGCTAAAAACATAATCAGAAACAAAAATGAGTAATATTTGCGATGTTCCTTCAAAAGCTCAATGTCATAATTTTGTTTCACAAGACGATTTTTCTATAGTGCTAAGTAAAATGAGATAGTATAAACAGATGAGGAAAGAAATAATGTAGAGTAAACCAAGAATGATGGTTGAAGATGAAAAAGCATCACTCATCTGTAAAGGGAGAGAAGATATTAATGAAAAGAAAAGAGTCTTGAATGGAGTTTAGAAAAAAGAATTGCAAACTTTCTGTTTTTCATTTGAACTTTGTTTTTCATTCAACATAACTTGTGTTTTAATTAAGTTTTGTAAAAAGAATGTCTTTACTACAGATTACATAAGAGATCATTTGGTCTTTGAATATCTCAAAGTGAAGAGAGACCAGTTGAGTTTTATGAAAAGTATTTTTATTTTAATATTGACCATATGGAATTCCATCGCAATTATTGTAATTATATCGATACATCTTCAATAGTAATGAGTGAATCCTGATACGAAGTTACTCGAAGTTACAGAGACAAACCATGGATATCAGAACAAAAAATGGAGGAGATGAAAGATATAGAAGTATGCGTAAATAATTATATAAAATTGGAAAGCTTTGGAGAAAACTATATTGTATGATGACAAGGTTTATGCAAAAGCTAATCAGAAATGTTATTTGGTTCTACCAGCCTTCAAAGCCTACATATCAACGATAAATAACAAAAATATTTCCTTAGATTTGGGTTATTTAATGGGTTTACAAAAAGATGAAATATTTTTATATACAATAAAATACGGACATTTCAAGTTTTACTGAAACTCCTCAAAAAGACGAAAGTATAGACTCATTAAATGTCAACCTCTGAACTAGAAAAAGGCACAAAACAAAGTAGCCCTAATGATAAACATATGAATATTAAGTTACAAGATACTCATCCAAGTGAGAGTTATCTCATATTTGAAGGTACGTTAACTAATGCTAATAACGATGATTATGCTATTGCTGATAATACCAGTTTTACTAATAGCGGTTTGATGTATTTTTTCAGGATTGTTAAGTATGAACTAGAAGTCAATAGATTGAATATATAAACCAACCTCCTCAATGTACAACTATATTTAGTTTGCTAAAACATACTAGTTTCATGGATTCAATCATCTATAGCATAAAGATACATCAACAGCATTATCAATTGCAGTCAAAACAGGTTTTGCAATGAGACTAGTCTAACATACTCAAAGTCTTTTTCAAAAGGTACATTTAATTTGAAAGTACCTTTTGAATTTCTATGTGAAGGTTATTTTAAAGCTGTGCATTGTGTTAAACATACCCTTACACTCAAAAGAAAGTCTGATGAAGATGCTGTTGTGAAAGATAATCTAGCAGCTGCTGGATATCTAACACTACATAGAATTTATTGTTGAATGGCAGAAGTAGCAGTTGTATTAGAAGAAAATTATAAACTTTAAAAAGCAAGAGTAGAAAGTGACCTTACCTGTAGCTTATAGAATGAGACTATAATAAGTTGGATGTACCTGCATCATTTAACTTTATTTGGACACTCTCTGTAAAGTTATCACCAGAACCAAGATTTATTTAAACTTGATTCCAAACAAATAAAGATAATGATCAACTTTAGAACCACAACGTCTTTGATAAAATGAACTCCATCAATATTTATGTCACATTGAATTCAACGAGATATCCTGGCGCTATGACATAAACTTTGTACAAAAGTTGGGGGTTTTTGTCATGACTCTGTTTCATTCAGAACCAAGTTTTAAAATATTGATGACCTCATATCAAATCCAAATATACCGTTAATGGATTTTGAAACGGATTTTTCAATTTTCGGGCAGATCATCAATGTCAATTGGTAAATTTGTTTCTAAATTTGAATGAAAAAGAATTTCGGTTTAAAGTTTGACAAAATACTTTTTTTATTCACTATACGTGTATAAGCTAGCTTAACCTCTGTATTTTTCTTCTTTTTAAAAAAAAGTTAAAAAAAAGTAATTTTGATGAATTCTAAAAAAAATTCAGGATCATATTTTTTATCATTTCTCTAACCAAGTCAAATGTAAAAACATTTGTAAAATTCTTCAAAGCAGATTCTGCTTTTACAATTAAATGTAAATTTGAAAGAATTTGTTTGTTTAGATCCTTTATAACAACATTTCAAATAAATGTCTGACTAAAAAGTTCATTAATATTTTTATTTTGAAAAACTATATAAAACAACGTTCTTAGCCTTTTCTTCAAAATCTTTAAGCGGTGATTTTTTTGATAAAGTTGATTCACCTGTACGACTTTTACCCTTTCTTAGATTTTTAATTTTGTTAATCTCTATTGAGTAACTCGTGAAAACGAGCGATCTCTCAATTCGAAAGGGCGCTGCAGCTCTGGGCATGAAACAGACCAGGTATTACAATGCCCTTAAAGAATCTGACCTTTGACCCTTCAGACCAAGCAAAGTGCAAGAGCTTACTGAAGACAACTTTGATAGACGAGTACAGTTTTCTGAAACACTATTAAACAATTTTTCGAAAAACCCAGTATGATTAACAAGATTTTGTGGTCGGGTGAGAGTCAGTTTATTTTGAATGGAGTTATAAATCGTTGCAATAGGTGCTATTTGGCCTACTCTAACTTTCATGAAATATTCCAGGTCGGCACATCTAAAGAAGGACTTATGCTGTGGTGTGAAATGAATTCAGGTGGAGTTATTGGATCATATTTCTTCGATGGTTCTGTCACTGGCGAGTCCTATCTGGAAATTTTTAAGACAAATCTATGGCCTAAAGTTAAACAGCGTCGTCTCTACTTTCAACTAGATGGAGCGCCATCCCACTACTCAATTGTAGTGAGAAAGTGGCTCGATCAAAAGTTCCCTGGTCTTTGGATTAGCAGAAGAGGCCCTATCGAGTGGACTGCTCGTTTTCCTGACCTAACTCCCTCAAAATTTTTCCTCTGGGGCTACTTAAAGGATATAGTATATAGGGACAAACCCTCTACACTTGTTGAGCTACCCAGCCGAGTCGAGCAAGCCTGTGCGGAGCTACAGTCATCGATGTGCGAGAAGGTATGCAGAAGTGTATCTGATTGATTGAAACTCTGCATAACGGCAGAAGGAGCTCATTTCAAAAATTTTCTCTAATTATATATACTATCGATAATTCTACTTTAAATTAAAATAAAATTTCTTTATTTAACTCTGTAGATGGTTAAACATCAAATGTTACTTTTTCCTTCTTCTCAAATATATCACCTAGATATAAAACTATTGAAACATCATCATACCCTTCTTCAGTGGGCTATGTCGAAAATGGTTTTATGATGGTGATTTATTACCACAGGCGAAATCATGTGATGGTTGTTTAAAATCAACGAACGTTTGAGCACAAATTTTTGGATTGTGCTCAAGTTCATCAATATATACCACAGGACACAAAATTCAAAAAAGTAACAAAAATTAAAAATCAATAATCAGACTTTAAAAAAACTTTTATTTGGTGATTACTTAAGTTTATCTCAAATCCTCACGATTAAGGAACATTATTTGAAAATTTAGCCCATAACTTTTTAAACCATGAGATATTAAGTTTTAAAACAGCAAAAATAAAAGAAAAAATCTAAAAGCTATAAAAACACAAAACCAAGTTTAAAAAAGCAGTAAAACAATTTTAAAATAAATTTATCAATGTAAAAGCTATCAGAAACATTCACTTTTTTTTTGTCTATCTAATTGGCCATGACGACTCTTTTCTAGGATCCTAATTGTTACGTAATTTTTTTAACCTTTATTCTTAGTTTTATTTACAAAACAGTAATACTTCAGTTTTGTAGTAAGATATGTTGCTTTTTCTATACACCCATTTATTAGTAACTGCATCTTTACATTGTTAACAACATTCGCTCCATCATTAAAGTAATTTAGTGTAGAACTGATATTATTCTCGAATACACCTTTTATATTTGAAAGCATTTCTCCGACAACAAGACCATACTACAATATTAAAGCCGTCTTTGGTATTTCGGGTCTCTCCATGAAAGCATTTAGAAAATAAATCATCTCCTCTAAGTTCTACTAATGTAGGTAATAATGCTTGAAATGTTCATGATGGTATATTGTTTGTGCTTTAAACTAAATCTCTTTTATATTTACACCATCTAAAAGATTCAGGTAGACAAAACCGATGTTGAACTTCTTTACTTTCTTATGTGCAGATAAGTGGTTGTGAACACGTGTATTCAAATAAACTTTTGCATCAAATATCTAGTCCTATAGTTGTTTTAACTTATTTTCATACTAACGCTTTAGCTTGTACGCCACCATTACAACTCTGGAGTCGGGAGTTGGTTGCTAAAAATCAGTTCATGAATCGAATTCAATATTCCAACTCCCCATCATTGGTTTCGTATTGTATAAAGTTTTATTTGTAGAGTTCTTTTAGATTTATGAACAATCGCAATAATTTATTCATTTTTCTATGACAACCATATACAACCACAAATGATCAGTAAACACTTTAGGTGTTACAACGCGGCCTATTTTTATCTTAGCAACACCAAGGTTTTGGTTAGCGTAATCTTCATTTTGGACAACTTGGTTACGGTTTGTAGCTAAAGAATTTAGCATTTATTTACTTACATGTACAAAATGGTGGGGATTTCTACATAATTCGCAATTCAGGCCTTATAACAGGAATGGCAATATAATTTGGAGAGATCCACAGATGTAGCAACTTTTTTATCCTTGCTGCAAATGGATTTGCTTGAATTATTTTTCTAGAGTGTTGACGGGGATTTCAAATGTTTTATGGTCAATAGTGTCTCTTATTAGTCCCCTATTTTTAGTATTATAATGGAGAGTTTTTTTGCAGATGAAACTTTGTTGCTCCTAACTATCATAATTTTCAGAGCTGTAAATATTAGGGTAAATTGTTTTATGTTCAAATTTGGAATAATCAGCTTTGTTAAAAGGGAAGATTAACTAGCTGAAAGTTTAGGCCATTTTCATGCTATTACCAGAAAAAGGTAAAAATTAGGAATGTTGTCCATTGATATATTGTAATTAAGCTGATAGTTTTTAGACAGAATTTTTATTTTAGCCTGGATGGTTAGAGTTTAGATAGGTGCTTTGAAAGAACGATCTTTTATCTGTTTATTCAGTTCATTAGTTGAGATCATGCTTTGTTTTTGTGTTCTTTTTGCTTATTGAAGTAATAAAGATTCCAACTTGCCTTCAATCTTACTTTTTTACTAATGTTCGAAGTTTCATATTATAAAATACTCCTAAGGCAGCAAAAGAAGAACAGATTAGCCTAGTTTTGAGGCCTTGCAGTTTCTTGAACTATGAAAAGGTATTCTGTAACATTAAATGCGAATAAAAAAATAGGAGTAAAGTCATTTCATTTTTACACTGTTTTTTTTTACCGTAATACGAAGTATATATTTGTTATATACTTAAGACATTCTGAAATTTCAATTAAAATCACAGTTAACCATTTTAAATTAAACTACGAAAAAACTAAATGAAACCAAACAGAATATGAAATCCTAAAACTAGCCAAGCTGAGGTTTGAACCAAGCCAAACTACTTACCAAATAAAGTGGTGAATATTTTACAATTAACTAACTTGTTTTCAAATCTTACAAAAGTTGCCTAAACACTTAACTAATGGTTTATATTTTATCAGGTAGAAAAACATGTAATGCTGATAAGTTAAACTCCGCAAATAGTGAATGTAGCTGTAACTGTTTTCATAATTATTAGCACATTGTGAGGGCGGTAATTTTACATATTAATTATCTCTTTTATTCATTTACTTTGTAATGTACAAGTTATACTCTCTAACTGTACTTGTATTGTTGATACTGTTTATTAAATAACTCCTCTTTAGTTCTTCCAGGTTTAAACAAATATCTTTCTTCTTTTTTTTTTTTCTTTTTAAAAATGGCGCAACTTCTGCTTACCTTTCTTCAATCAATTTTCTTTCTGAGTTCTATTTATTTCTTTTCTTCTTCTGTTTTATTAACACATTCAAATTTTTTAATGATAAAACTTTCTCTAAAAAATCTTTTTAAAAATCTTCCTTAAAAATTCAGACTTCTTCTTTTTTTAGACAAAAAGAGGACCTTTCCCTCTTTCTTTTGTTTATTCAATAAGGAGTTCTTCTTATTCTTTTTTTTTTTATTTAGAAGTCCTTCGTAACTTCATTTTTGAACTTATATAGTTCGTCATTATTATTTGTTTCGTTGCTATATCTTCTTATAATTTATTTACTTGATAGGTAAATAAGTCTCTGCGTGTATGTCTTTTCTTAATCGCTGTTTTTAACTTTTTTTTTCTTCATTACGTTATCGTTTACATATCGTTTATATATTCTTTATAACGGGGTGAATAAGTCTCTGAATATACATCTCTTCGCTGTTTTTAACTTTTCTCCCTCCTCACAATATCTAGCAATAATCAACTAACTTCGAGTTCATCAAGTTCTAACTAACATAACACTCCTTTACATTAATTGAAAAAAAACAACGTTTTTGTTGAATATAGCAGAAATCATTACCAAACTCTGTAGAAATCAGTTTTGTTTATTATGAAAATATAAATTACAAACTTTCTTCAAACTAGTTATGAGTAGAAGCGAGATAAAATAAAATAATCATGAAGTCTAAAAATTTTTTCCATAGCTAAAGTCTACTGCCGTTTTAATGAATGTTGCGATGAAAATTGGTTGATGTACAATATCACAGGCTTAAACACTAGTTTGAAAAACGAACTATATGGGCAGCATTTAGCTCAAGAGATTGTTGCTGAAACTGTGAAAAATCACTTTGAACAAGTAAATTCAAAAAAGCCATTAGTAATGCTTTTTTATGGATATACAGGTAGCGGTAAAAGCTTTTTATCTGACATTATTGCGAAATGTTTGTTCAAAAAAGGGCTTGAAAGTAAATTTATTATCAAGAAAATTGCAACACATGATTATAAATATCCTGATAAGTTGCAAGCATACCAAGCAGATTTAAAAAAACTGATTGAATCATCTACAAAGAAATGCGAACGCTCATTATTCATATTTGATGAAGTAGATAAAATGCAGAAGGGTCTTGTAGATGTTTTAAAGCCCTACTTAGATTCTTCTATCAATGGTGCAAGTTATCGCAATAGTATTTTCATTCTTTTGAGTAACAATGGTGGTAATCTAATAAACAATTTTGTTTCAAACCATAGAGCTAAGGGTAAACGCAGAGAAGATATTAAAAGGGATGAGGTAAATCAACTTTTATCCAAAGATGCAATTAACAGGCCAGACGGTTTAAAAAATGCCGAGTTTTGCTTATCAGGATTAATTGACTTGTATGTGCCTTTTCTGCCACTGGAACGTAAACATATAAAGCTATGTGCAGCAGCAGAACTTAGAAGACGTGGTAAGTTTTATAATGACGAAATTCTTGAAAAGGTTGCTGATGAACTGCAATATATTCCAGAAAAAGAAAGGCTTTTTTCTGCTGATGGCTGCAAAAGAGTTGTAAAAAAAGTAGACTTATTTTTATCTTAAAGTATATAGTCAGCTTTTGTCTGTTATCGATTTTGTATTTGAGTTTTAAATTAGCGAGTTAATTTAATATTAATCAATATTTTTTCAAATTAAATCGTGTTTTATTCTGGAACTATTCTTCATGCTGTAAAATAATCATTTATTAGCTGTTATTGGAAATATGTTATTATTTGTTTTTACTTTTTAACCTTACAAACAGGTTAAGTTGAAGCAAAATAACTGCGAGATTGCGTTAGAGCGTCATTTGAACGTAAATGATGAGGCCAGCATAAATTCGCTTAGTAGCCGGTACCTAACTTTGGCGTAAAACAATTTTAGGATTACCGTTTCTGTTACGGTGTAAAATAATTTTTCGCTTCGTAGCTGAAAATACTCGCTGCAGTTATTTTTTTAAGTAAAACACGTTTTTATTAACAAAAGTTTACGAAACTAAATATTGTATATTTTTACACTGAAAAGTGGGTTAGTCACAGTAGTGTGTTGTTACATTAGACTTTAACACAAAGATTTTGTTTGTAACAACCGTAGCATTCTTTATAATAATATATTAATTCTTATAAAAACATGACGAGCTAAACTAAATTAAGTGCAAAATTATTGATACATGCTTATAGCTGATATAATGTGTGTTCTTAATCCGAACCAATAAATATAGTTTACTCATTTACAAACCATTATCGAAAACAGTAATGCGGCGAAACCTTCAGGGTACTTTTTTTAGTCTCAACAGTCTCAAGTTCTTATATAGGGCTCTTTCTGCCGAGCAAGCTTCATGCCAAAATTTTCCACAGACTAGAGCAGTAAACCGGTTGTCGGTCAACGCTTTTCTTTCATGATCAGTGAGAGTCACTTGATTCTAGAAAAGAAGGATTTTGATGAAATAGATGCCCTTTACAATCCACCAGGAGTAGTGCATGACTCCAGGTGCTCGAAATCGCACTTCTTCTTTTGGGAAGCCACCAAGAAAGATGAGGCACAGTTGTAGAAGTATTTGCGAGCTTTTTTTTTTGTCGTTGGTGATGGTTTTTTACAACTTTTTTGTAGTATGCAACCATTTCATCGCGGAGATCAGTCATGGGTCCACTGAAAAGCGTTTCATCAGCAGCATAATATTTGCTTTGGGTCAAATGTTGGTCATTCTTTTTGAAATTGTTTGTATAAACCTACGTCAGGTCCTGTGGTAGCTCCGCTAAAATTGTTAAACTTTGCGTCACCTCTAAATATTACTGAAATATTATTAATGTGAAGAAAAATAGATTTGTTTTGGCAGCTAAATTCGATTTAAAAGTTCAAGAAGATTACAATATCACAGTAACCCCTCAAACAATTAGAAATCGTATTAGAGAACAAAGATATTGAGGTAGAGTTGTTCGAAAAAAACTTTTTTTAACTGCAAAACAAATAAAACGTCGATTAGAATTTGCAAAGAAGTACGAAAAAATGCCAATATCATATCGGAAAAAAATTTGTGGTTAGATGAGTAAAAATACAACCTCGCCTCATCGGATGGAGTTCAGAAAATGTGGCGAAAAAAAGAAGAAGCTTATAAATTTAGTTGTTTGCGAGATAGTGTAAAGATGGACGAGGAAATGTGATGGTTCGGGGTAGTATGAGTTGGAAAGGTGTGGGGAAATTGACATTTAATGATTAAAAAAATGGATGCTTTAATGTATTGTAAAATTCTCAATGCCAACTTGCGACCATCTACAAAAAAATTGAGAATGGGAAACGTTTGTAAATTACAGCAAGATAACGGTCCAAAACATACCGCAAAGAAAACGAAGGTATACTTTGAAACAAACAACATCAATGTTTTGAAATGGCCATCTCAAAGTCCGGACTTGAATCCTATAGAAAATTTGTGGTATATTGTGGACAGAAAAATTGGTGACCGAACATTTAAACGCAAGAAACTATAATGAGCCCATGGGATAATATAACAACAAAAGTGACTCAAAATTTGGTCAACTCAATTCCAAATCTTCTAGCTGAGACCATCAAGGCTAAAGGAGACCCCAATAGATACTAATTTTCAAGAAGTTTGATAAGTATGGCATTATTTTTGAACTGTACGATTATTTTATTTGCAGTCAATTTTATGCATCGTTAGATCAATTGTGTAAAATTCAATAGGTATGAAAAGCAATGAATTCACCAATACACAAATAAGTTCTTTAAACAATACTTGATAAGGTTTTTTTCGTATTGAATTTGTGGTGAATCAAAAATTAAAAAAATTAGTTAATAATTTTTAAAAAACTATTCCCTAAATTTGTGAATTCAATACTAAAAACTGAATTAGTTAACATGTCTTGAAGAAGATTCATTTCTTTATGTTGAATTCCTTGAAATTGCAAATGTTTACCATACGCCTTTTACTACATTTGTGGGCAACTTACATTGTCAGGGCAGCGAAAGAAAATCACTCCAGAAATCTCGAGAATTTACAAGCTGTATTTCGGTTTTCCTTTGGAAGGTCAAGATAAAATTGGGCATCACACGTGGCTTGTTATAGTTGTTGCAGCTTTTTACGAGATTGGATCAACAAACGAAGGTCTTCTTTTCGATTTGCTATACCGATGATTTGGAGGGAACCAAAAAATCATTACAATGACTGCTAATTTTGCGCTGTTAATACTGCTGGATTTTCGTCGAAAAATAAGCAACGAATTGTGTACCCGAATTCGGATTGGGTCATGAGGTCTGTTTCTCATGACAGCACCCTGCTCATTCCAATAACACCAGCTGATGAATTAGACTCTGTTGAAGACGAATGTGTTGTTGATATTGAACGTCAAGATGCGACTGATGTTGACTTTGATCCAGATATTGACGGCGAAGAGCCCAAACTTTTCACACAAAGTGTACTGTATAATTTGGTTAGAGACTTGTCCCTTTCCAAGGAAAAAGCTGAACTTTTGGCGTCAAGACTGAAAGAAAAGAATTTATTAGCAGTTGGTGTCAAAGTATCCCACTTTCGAAAGCGCAGCAACAGTTTATCTAGATTTTTCACGATTGATGGACCGACCATTGTGCTACTGCAATAATATCAATGGTCTTTTCGAAAATTTATCCCAAGTGCATTCGCCTCGTGATTGGCGCCTCTTGATTGATTCATCCAAGAGGAGTTTCAAGGCCGTGCTGTTGCATATTGGCAATCAGAAGCCATGTATTCCAATCGCTCATTCCGTACACTTGAATGAAACTCACGAAAATATGAAAATATTACCAGACGCTATTGATTACAAAACTCATCAGAAGAACATTTGTGGTGAATTGAAAGTGATTGGTATATTAATGGGTATGCAAGCAGGGTTTTCCAAGTTCTGCTGCTTTCTTTGTTATGGGATAGTCGTGCTGTGAACGTACATTACGTAAAATGTGATTGGATGTTGATAGCTGAATACAAACTCGGTGTAAGCAGCGTTCACCATATTCCGCTGGTTGATCCAGACAAAACACTTTTGCCATCGTTTCACATCCTGCTTGGTTAAAAACTTTGTAATAGCATTAGGTAAAACTGAGTCAGCGGTTTTTCAATACTTGTTTGAAAGATTTCCCAAAATTAGTGCAGCGAAACTCAAAGAAGGCGTTTTTGTCGGACTCCGAATTCGAGAGGTTTTGAAAGACCATGGATTTGAAGAGTCACTTACTTCCGACAAAAAAGAAGCGTGGAAAGCGTTTGTATTGGTTTGTAAGAGCTTTTCGGGAAATCACAAATCGTGTGAATATGACTACTGTTAAATGCTTTATCATGATAAACCAGAAAAAGTCTACAAAAGGAAGATATATTCACAGAGATTTTAAATGATTTATATGCTTTAGTCAACAGTCTTTAAACTATTAAATGTGTATAAATGTTTACAAATAAACCTAGTCACAGAGACTTTGATTTATTTGTATAGAAACATAACTGGTGCTTGAAATATTGAATATTTATCAATGTTTATGTATTGGGATAAAGTACAGAATGTTCGAAAATTTAGGTCTGTTCAAATTCATGGCCTTTGTGACAGTTCAACACAAGCATACAGAGCATTGTGTTATTTACGAATTAAAGCTTATGATATGGTTGTTGTAAACTTACATACAGTAAAAGCGAAGGTTGCTGCATTAAAAAAGCAAATGGTTCCAAGACTTGAACTCGTGGGTTGTTTAATATTAAGCAAGTTAGTAAATTTTGAAAAAAATGCAATTAATAGTGTACTTCATTTTGAAAGGATTTACTAATGGACTGATTCAAAAATTTGTTTATCGTGGATTAATGGAGTAAATAAGGAATGGAAATGCTGGGTTGAAAACCGTGTTAATTTAATATGAAGTTTATCTAAAATTGATGATTGGTATTTTGTTTCTGGAACCGACGACCCTGCCAATATTCCAACTAGAGAAAATGATTTAAATGTAATACTCAAAAGTAAGAGTTACTGGAATGGACCTGAGTTTTTAAGGCTTGACCCTACACATTGGACTGCATCCAATTGCAAAGACGAATTAACAAAATCGTCTATCAATTCCAAGATGAAAAAACAAAAAAGTAATTTAAATCGAGTTGCTGATTTGGAAAATATGTTTTATCAATCCAATTATTTGTACTATTTTTAGTATGCTGGGAAATGTCACGGTGGTGGAGGGAGTAAAAGTAATTGTGAACTTACATGAGATAATAAAAATTGATAACTTCAGCTCAATGAACAATTTTTGATTAGTAACCTCATTTGTGATGCGAATTATAAATAGTTTTTTTATATCGAATAAAAAGAAGAAAAAAGCAAGCAAAAGCTACATTAGTTCGGAAGAAGTAATGCATGGTGAACTTATGTGGGTTAGAACAGAGCAATTGCAAGCAAAAAAGCTTAATAAGTTTTCTGATATTTATCAATCCTTAAATTTAAAATATGATTGTGATGGTGTTTTACGATTACATTGACGTTTACCTAATGCACTTATGGAAATTGATATTAAACATCCTATTTATCTCCGGACAGATTCTACGTTCACAAAATTACTATTATTATAAGCACATGAAAAAACAGGCCATGCTGGAATAAACAGCACCTTGAATGAAATACGATCAAGATATTGGTTTTCCAGAGGAAGAAAAAGGATTTTATCCATAATAAAGCATTGTGTTATTTGCAAAAAGGCACAAGGTAAAACTATGAAAGGTCCTGAATCGCCTATTCTTTTAGATTATCGTTTGAACAGTGATTTTGCTTTTGCTTATACAGGAGTTGACTTTGTTGGACCACTTTACATAAAGAACATCTATTCAGACACCAACACGTTGCATAAAGCCTTTCTGCTTTTATTTACAGATGCAATTACAAGAAATGTACACCTGGAATTGACCCCAAGTATGGATGTCCCTACTGTTATTTTTGCACTTAAACGATATTTTGCCAGAAGAGGATATATCAAAATGTTTATTAATGACAGTTTTTCTACATTTGAATGAAGCAACTATAGAAATTTTTATGTGATAAAATTATAAATTGTAAACTTATTTTGCTGTTTTCCCTATGGTGGGCAGGGTTTTACGAGAGGTTAATACGTATAATTAAAGGAACCTTAAGAAAAATATTGGGGAAAACCCGACTGACATTTGATCAACTAAACACAGAATTAGCTGAAGTAGAAACGATTGTAAATAGCCAACCTTTGTGTTATGTGTCTGATGAACATGACGTGGAACCATTGATCCCTTCACATTTGGTTGTCGGGAGAAGGCTTCTTAGTCAAGCAGGGTCGGTTTATACAGAAGATCCTGACCTGATTGAAATTAATGCGCTGGAACCTTTTGAACATTTGAAGACCTCAATTGAATATTTTAAAACAAGATTTTAAAAGGAATACTTAAATGAACTACGGGAACACTGTTTATAATCGTCGGAAATATGATGTTATAAATAATATTCAAATAAATGATATGATAAAATAACAGGAAGCGATGGAAAGGTTCGGGAGGCTTTACTACGCGTAATTGGAAAGGATGGGATTACCATTAAGATGAAGCCTGACTTAAAGCGCTTGTTTCAGCAGAGTCAAAGATGAAGCAGACCAACCAATGAGCTCTAAGGTGGCGAGTGTAGAAACTATGTAAATAAGACTAGGACCTAATTAGAATGGAGGAGCGTGCGAGCACGTTTAATAGTTTTAGAGTTCGTAGTTTAATAATGGCGTAATGTTTATATTATTCAAGAAATATATTAAGGTTTACACTTGTTCATTATTGATATGATTGTCATTTATTAAAGTCCATAAACGTGGATTTTAAATATGTGTCACATTTTATCTTCACAATATTTATATCAGTCACATAATGTGACTGATATAAAGTTTAATATTTAAATGAAATGAATTTAAATAAATTCGAACTTAAAAAGGTTAATTTTCTAAACTTACCAAAGTTCTTCTCGGTAATTATTCAAAAAAAACTATCAAAGAAATAGGTATATAAAGATTTTGTAATTTGCAAAAATGTGAACTTCTTATTTACTTTTTGATCCTTCGCCGCATAACTAAAAATTTAAAATCAAGAACTGAAGAACTAAAAAATGTTTAACGCATTGCTTTAAAGTATACGCACTTATGATTGTTTCAAAAAAGAATAAAATCAACAACCCGTAATTACAAACCTCCTGGGAATTTAAAAATGAGTCAAGTAATAATGAGAAGATTTTCATCAAAGAGTTGTAAATGAATCAAAATTTGACAGCTTTACTTTTACATATTAGGTTTTTACTGAAACAAAGAGTTTCAACACATGATAGAATAAAAAATATTTTAAAAATAAGAAACAAACGTTTATGAATTTTTGCATATTTATGATCTGAAATACGACAATGCGATACGTCTCAAAAATAGTTGCATTTTAATATCTACTTAAATGTTGTAATACTTTCAGTAAATCTTTCTTTATAAATCAATTTAAAAAAGAACATGAAGTATAAAAATATTGCTAAAAGTAATAAGTAAAAAAACAACCATTCAAATACCGAAATACCTGTATTTAAGCCTTTTAAATACCGCTATTCTTAACTTGACAAAATCGACCGAAATCCCGGTATTCGGTATTGCAGTATACCGGTATTGGATTCCCTAGTTTGATATGAACGTTCAAGAGTTGTCAAAATAACGTCCCCATAACGCCTGCAGTGAAGGTAAAAGCAACGTTCGCTGTCTGTTAATTGAACGTTCGATGCGAACGTTCAAGAACTGTAAGTCGTGGTTCACAAAAGTTGATTCACATTACGTTTGCAGCGAACATTAAACGAACCTAAACGAACGTTATGACAACGTTTCCTGAACGTTAATTGTAAACTGGGTTCTGCCATCAATTGAGCATATTTCTGTCCGAACCAATTGTTAAAAATCAAATAGAGTAGATTTTTCAAACTCTCAGCGCAAACCATTGATTTTTTTTGATTTTCAAAAATTGCAAGGTTTGGTGGCGGATTGCTGTATTCAGCTAAAACACTATGTGGAGGCGAAAATTATTTAAACAACTGGAAAAAATGAAAAGTTATGTAAATATTTAGAAACAAAAGCTCCACTTCAGTTGGATGCGCAATTCGGACATATGAAGTAGCTGGTCAATGTTGTAACTCACCTGGCATTAACTTCTCGACCGCATGTGTCACAACTTCGTGAATTCAGGTGAAGATATCAAACAGTATTTTCTTCTGCTTCATCCAGCTTTGATCTTTATGCTACCTGTTGTGCCGATGATGTTCTTTTGTTTGCTGGTGTTTCATTTCTTTCTAATTGACGTTTTTTTGATTGAATTTGCTCTTTCCTTCAAGTTGTCCAATGTTTTGAGTATAACATCATGCTTTTTACGCCTGACGTACATATTTTCAGGCAACGTTTAAACAAAGAATTTTTGACCGCGAATAGATTTTCTGGCTGGTGCTTCCATCTCCAGTGGCGCAACTTATTTCAGTGCATCACATAGACATGATATTGATGTGCCAAACTCACCATGCTTCCTGATGAACTGGGTATTGGAGAAAACTCAGATGTGATGACATTTTCATGCGCAGCAGTTGAGCTCACTAAATCTTGATCTGTTAAAACAGATACGGCGCTGGCTTTTCAGATCTTATTCTTCATTGCCAAATAGATTTTCGCCACTTAATTCGGCATCTATATGATCACTTTTGGATAAAACATTTGGATTAAATCCATAATTATATTCGCAGCTTGTTTGGGCGTTTTCTTCCAACGAAGGTGGATTTTTGACGCCGATCTTTTTAGCATATTCATATACCAAAACCCTTTGTTGCTCAAATCATAATAAAGCGAGCAGACATGCAGAAAATATTTCACCAGTTCCTTTTCTTGTTGAGTATTCAATTCCTGATTCAGAAACATAAACAAAAATAAATTATTTTTTCATAAAAAAAACTATACGTCAAAACATGTTTCAAGTAAGAAAAAAAAAAAACAATTGAAAAAAAATTAATGCTGACTGGTTTTGGAGCAATTGCAGAAAAATCAAACATAATATTCTTCGCCAAATGGTCATTTTCTTTTGAAACATCATCATTTGCTTAATCGATTTTACTCCAGTATCTTAAGGTGGATACCGGAATTCCATCTTCCATGATTTTTTCTCACTTTGATTGCCTCCGACTTTTGGTCGAGGTCAATTGTTTATTCTTATTTTGCTTTATGTGAAATATCAAAAAAATTGAAACGAAAAAAAAAAAATAATAATAATAATAAAAGATTAATAAGAAAACCACAGATTATGTCATTATTTTATAATATACACTTCTGTACACAAAAAGTGATCCACCACCATAACGTACAGAAAATCCGCCATCATACCTTACAAGCTAGTGTTGCTAACATGTGATGTCACTTTCATGCGGTGCGATTCGGAAAAACTTAAAATCAGCAAAAATGTTCTTGAAGGCTTGAATATACCTTCCATAGATTTATCTGATTTATTTTTTAAAAACCTTCACTCTGGCGCTGCAAACACCGATATCCAATGTAACTTTTTATGTTCTTTTTTTTTTCACTTCCTTTTTATTCTAAATTAGAAAAAGTTACAAAGCACACGTCAAATGATGCGATTGCTGCATTATGGCTGTGGGTAAAAAAATAACTGGAATTTGTTTATAAATTAAAAACTTTTTATTCATTTTTCTAAATTCATTTCATTTCCCTCAGTAGTCCCCACCGAATGCAATACGCTTGTGCTAAGGTTTTTTCTATTTTCAAAATATGTTGCAAACTCTTCATTCCGTGTATAGCCTTCAATTCCTCCTTCGTTTCGGTTTCTTTCTCTTCTAACAATTCTAAACGGTGTCCACGGAGCGGTTTCTTGACTTTAGCAAATAGCCAGAAGTCACTTGGTGCTAAGTCAGGCAAATACATTTGTTGCGTAAAAATATGGGTAGGGTTTGCGGCAAAACAATCACGATTTAGGAGAGCAGTGTGAGAATGTGCATTATCGTGATCATAGCAGCCAAGAAAAATTTCGGGCCCCGGGGAAGTGTTCTTAAGGGGCCCTCATTATGATCAATTATAAACCCAGGACCAAAAGAAGCTTGCTCTGGTCATTGAAAATTAAAAATAAAAGTTAATTAAATCTTTTAAAAACGGTTTGTACACGCACGGGGCCCATGGGAACCTTTCCCGTCTACCCCCCCTCCCTCTGGGCGATCATGATCGTGATGCAAACACCAAGAATTGACTCTCCGCAAATCCAATCTTTTTTGACAAAGAGCATTACGCAAACAGCGTATAACACCTAACATATATTCTTTGTTAACAGTTTGGCTGGTTCGAAGGAATTCATTTTTAATTGATTATCCACCACACTAGGATAATCAATTAAAACTGTCAATATTATCTTGATTTTTGACTTGCTTTGATATGGTTTTTTCAGTCTAAGCTAACTTTATTCACCTATTTCAGTCTTGGCTCACGTAATTCACCCAACTTATTGGTTTTTTCATGGTCGTAAACGTAGATCCAAGTCTCATATTCAGTTATGATGCGTTTCATTTTGTCTTGATAGTCGGAAAGCATTGTTTCACTCACTTTAACGCGGCGCTGTTTTTCCGTGAGTTGTGCGTTTTTGGCATGAACCAAGACTTCACTTTTCTGAGACCCAAATGGTCAAAATGGTTTTCACTGATCCTTCTGATATTCCGACCAGGTAAGTACGGTCTCGAACTTTCAATCGACGACTTTGGAGCACTAACTATTTGATTTTGTTGATGTGTAACTCATCATTTGATGTTAATGGTCGTACTGACCGTGCCTTGTCTTCAACGCTTTCCCGACCCTCTTTGAACATTTTTTACCATTCATAAACTCTTGTTTTCGATGGAGCTTGGTCACCGAAGGCCTTTTACAACATTTTCAACATTTCGGCAGCAGAAATTTCATTCCGCCCACAAAATGTTATGGAACTGCGATGTTGAATATTTTCAGACATTATTATAACGAATAATTCAGTTTTCGCTGTTTACAAAGGGGCGCTTATCTCAAACACTAATGAATATTTTGAGGAGTAATTTGGAAAAGATGTTGGTGACAGTTGTGCCAACTTAAAAATAAAAACATTTGTCCCAATCGGAATCAAAAAAAAAATTTAATTCAAGTTTCTCGTTATTTTTTGCTATCAGTAGTTTAGTGTCATTACCATAAAAGACATCGACTATAGTGATATGGCGCGTCTCAGACTTCGTTATATGTGAGATTTAACTAGTCCGCTCTCAATCCTTACATCCACCATAACTTACATTCCCCAAATCAAAATAGCGCTAAAAAAATTTACAGTTAAAAGTTAAATGTTTGCTTCATAGATTATTTTTATTTACTTTGAAAATAATTTCAATTGGACTTTACATGTTTCCGGTTTGATGAACTTCTCAGGTTTCATAATTTTCTCGGAATTGGTGCAATAGAGTCTTACAGATTATTTATTCTGCAAAAACATGCTTTATTTGACAACTGCAACTTTATTTTTCTAAAAAATTTAAAAAGTGTTGCTTTTAAGAAGATTTTTGAAAATCTTGTTGACTTCTGCCTTTAGGCATAAATTTTATTTATATAAAAATCAATTAAAGATGATGGGAAAATTAAAATTGACAATCATTTTGGTTTTTTTAAAAATGGTGTATTCTTTTGAGCCTATTACATTGTCCGCGGTTGGTTTACTTGGTGCTGGTGCTGTTTACACAGGTGGTATGTAAATTAATGTTCGTTGTTGCACAAAATTATCAAAACATTTGATGTTTTTTTTTTACATAAAACTAAGGGAACAAAACCTTCACATTGATTTGGTAGTCAAATTCCTAAATTAGCGTTATGTACTCAAGGCGCTAGACTAAAGTAGTTACTAATTTAACTTAATTACTTAAAATTACGGATACAGCTAATGGACGTCAGTCAAAAACAAAATTAAACAAATTCTAAACAGTAAAAAGAAAAAAAAAAACAAATGACTTACATAACCTTGCTTAAAATGTAGGCCTGGGATAAATGCTCTATAGTAATTCTGGAACTATTATCATTTTGTAAATAGCTTGAGAGAATTAGTTCAAGCCAGGATTGGTACCCAAAAACCCAACCCAAAACCCAAACCAAAAAACCAAATGCAAAAACTCACCCAAAAACCCAAATGCGAATACTAACCAAAAACCCGACTTACTGGGCATTTGCTTTCAAAACTTTTATTTAAAACTTTTTTTTTTATAAATTAGTTTATTAATACAAAAGATTAGCGTTTACTGTTACATATTTCAGAACTGAGACATTTCTTAAATTTGGAGCAGTATTTTAAATTTAGAGCAGTATTCAAAAAAACTTAAAACATTGTCATCAAACAATTTAATCATCAGTAATTGTGTATCTTTATCTTAAATGTCTACTAATTCGTGCATTTCAACTTTCTCTCTTCCAATTTCTTAATTTGCTCCAAATAATGACAAAAGATGAGAGAAGTCTTTCAATGGATCCAGAACTAGCTGGACAAGTGTGTTAAAACTTTTACAATTGCCCTAAAAGTTTTAACAAATTGGGCATTATCGAGATTAATACCACCATTTAGAGGGAACATTGATGCCTCTGCATCTCAAGAGCCTAACGGACCCTCCGATCAAATTTTTTTTTTCTCGAAGAGTTTTGGTTTTCTCCCAGTTAATTTTTTTCTTAACGCGATTTACTAAGTGTGACAATGGCACACTGATGATGTTTGCCCTAGTTTAAGCTTTTTTGATGTTGTTGGTTTCGAGTCCTAATTTGTAACTTTGTTTCGCTAATGTATTTTTTTAGGCAAATACATTCAATTAGATAAGTTCAAGGTTGGCTGTCTCGTGGTAATTTAAATTAGCTTTTAAATGTTAGCGGTGATCTTAAATTAGGATTAGATTTAAAAACTACTCTGAATAGAGGGCGTCATACTTGGATTGTATTTTATTGTTCTTTATAGACAGTTTTTTACTAAATTGATTTGCAATATTTATCAGTAGGCTATTGTCGTAACCATTTTCATTGAATATTTGAAATAGAAAAGTATTCTCATTTCGTAAATGTAAATCACTGCATATGGAGTAAATTCTGTAGACGTAACAATTAAATATTGGGCTTAAAATTTTGGGACGTGATTTGAGTGAAGTTTAGTTTTAATATAACTTATTTAACTATATAGAGATGATGGCCTCTGCTGCTCCCATAATATCAGCGGCCTTCAATCAGAATAAATAAAGAAAAATAAACATTTTAAAAAGTTAACATTTTTTAAGACGAATTCAACCTTAGCATTACAAATAGATCTAATTTAAAAATTGTAAACCTCCTTGATGTCACAGATTATCTTCCTGTCAACACTCTTTTACCTTTAAGAAAATCAGAAGATGACCGTTTGTTATTAAACGTCCATTTCAACCAAGCATTAAATATTGTCAAATTGATACCAAAAATGATTACTAATCGCTTCAGTAATATATCTTTAAAAATATTTGATAGAGTCGTACCTTTTTATAATAAAGCTCTCAGTTCATTAAGGTTTTAAGAAAAAATCGCTTGCAATCAGGATACCTCAAAACGTAAGACAGAATCTCAAAAACGAAACGGTATATGGTTAAACCCTCCATTTGCACTGAAGATAAGAACAAACGTAGCAAAAAATAAATGTTTAGGTTTAATTAATAAATACTTAAATGCCCCTAAACAACATGAATTTCACCAAGTTTTTGACCGGAACAGCTTAAAGGTTAATTACAGCAGCCTTCCAAGCATCAAGAAAATTATTACTGCTCATATCAAAAAATTATTATCTAATATTACTGACTATTATAGCCAATTATACAATTGCCAACAAACAAATTCATGTCAAATAAATAGGAAATACCTTAGAAAAAACTTATTTAAATTTACAATGTAAAAAATTATCAGCAAGAAAAGGGGCATTATTATTTCGGGCTAACTGAGAAAACCTTCAAAGATAAATGCTATTAATACAAAAATTCCATTCTTTATGAAAGTTATGCCAACACCAATGGACATTCGAAATTTGTATGTGTGTTTAAAAGTAATGGCTTGTGAGCCGCTACACCATCTTGCTGATGCACTCAATGGCTAAAAAAAACATGGTTGGTGTAATTTTAAGTTATTGGTAAAACGTTCCTCATTTAAACTTTTTGATTGTCGTTCTTTTGTCTAAGATGATCAATTACGTTTTTCCTTCCAAACTTGCACCTAACAATACTGAAACAGCTTTTACATCGGCTTCTCATCGATTTATAGACCCTATTCTTTGCTTTACATATAAAAAATGTTGTGTACATGGAATATCTTCACGTCAGAAAACGAATTTTACAATATTTCTTCTTTTCGGAAAAAGCTTTGCACCAAATTAGCTAAGAAAACTCAATCAGCATTATGGCATTACTGTGTGTGCAAACTGACCTCTTAAAGATGTAAAGTGAAGCCTGGGATTGAGGGCTTACACGGAACTTTATAGTTATTATTAACATTAATAATTGCTCGCGAAGTTAGTTTCTAAATAAAGTATAATCATTTTCAATATTAAAGGCAACAAAGTGCCCAAAAATGTTTAGTTACTAACTGTAGTCATAATTACAATAGACAAAAAAAGAAAAAATTATCCAACTTTCTTCTGAAAAAGAAGATTGTAATTGTTGAGTGAATGCTATTTCATGAAAAAAGTTGTTTGCCTTTTGTCAATTTACATGTGGATATTCAACATTTACCAAAAATTGATCATGAAACCCTTAATAAGCTGCAATCGGGTTTCAATTTACCAAACCTAGTTTAGCACCTTTTTTCCACCACTTTTGATAACAAGCTTTAAAGCAATTTATCTGTTTAAGATTATGCCTAATCAACTTGGTTTCTCTTTAGCTGCTGATAGGATTACATGCTTTAGATCGTTACATCAGAAGTCACAAAAAAAAATATCGAATAAAACTTGATATTATTCTGATAAACAGTGGTTGATCATTCTATCAATTGGCCTTGAAGAAAACTCTTTTATTGTCAGATTTATACTTAAGATGAACGACGATTAACAATCAGGATTTAGTGGAATGCAAGTATTGCATCTCTCTAAAAACAGGATTTTTGTAATCTATTCTTGCTCAAAATTACTAGAAACTCATAATATTTACGTAACTTAACTTTTAAGTAACCCTAACGAAAGGCAGTAAAACGATGAACTTTTTGCAACACATCTGTGACATAAGCTCTAATGAAATTTATTTGAAACTATACTGCACAGAAACTCAGCGCAAAGCAATTAGAAGTAAAACAAGAACAATATCAATAGGTCCTCAAATGTTAAATAGATATGAAAAATTTTCCAATAGAAAGAATTTATCACGAATTGAAAGAAAAATAAACGATAATGTGTAAATAGTCTACAATTTGATTGTATTTCTCTTTGAAGATGAAATCAATAAAGATTAATGCATTAAAGTTTAAAAGTGAAATTTGTTTTTTCAAAGCTTGAAAATAAAAAGCAAAAAAAAAGCTTTTAAATAATGAAGTTTACATGAAATAACCTCTCACTTTACATCCCGGTTCAGTCATTTTAAAAATAAGTAAAACCAGAGTCTTTATTAACTACTGTTTATAGTATGTTGGTGTCATTATGGAGGCCCAATTTAGCTTTGCGGTATTTCACCAGTTTTTGAGGTATGTGCTAAACTTCTGTTTAAACATACTTAAATTGTTTTAGACTAAAGATAGCTGGAGGGATGCTGTTGCATAAAATTCCAAAATTTTCTTTACAAATCCAGGGCTATTTGAAAAGTTTGATTATGTTAATGTATAGTTAATCAAATAAAATATGTTCTTATTTTATGACTGTGGATGTACTTAAACCTCATCGTAATAGCTGGATCACAAAGAAAAGTAACTTACTTTAAGAATATGGTGGGAAAACTAAAAATACATTTCGGGTTAATATCTTAAGGTTGTTAAGAGTAAAAGAAAAAAACAGAGTTAAACTGTCTAAACTAACAAGTGCATATGTTGCGTCAAAATCTATTGAAAAGCAAGTGTCAACTTACCTACTTGTTTTGAAAAAATTCAACTGCTCAAAATCAATACAAAAGGATCATATGCTGATATATCTGCAGATACTTAGTTTTAATGCTAATGATATATTTAAAAATTTCCTTACGCTAGAGATGTGTGTTTAAGAAGATAAAAAAACCAGAATTAGTATATATAACTTCATATTAAGTTAAAAAGCAAAAAGAAGCTACTATTTGTAAAGAAGAATTTGGTGATTATACTACAAAAAAAGTTTTTAGAGGTTTGAAATTTACAAATGATAATCCTTGTCAGTAGACTATTTCCTCTTATATTTTCTTTCATGAAAATGTTTATGAAGTCTTCCGAAGACACTCGAACGTTGCTAACGTTGATCCAATAGCCATAGAGCATTAATGCGGAAAAAAAAAATGCTACTTCACTTTCAAACATATTTAAAAGAGCTATGATAACCTATATACATCGAGGTTGTCTAAAGCAACACAACAAAATTGAAACTTTAAAAGTTAACCAATCAATTTTTTTACTTTTGGTAGCCATGTAGGGTTAAGTAGGGTAATTTCGGCAGGCAGAAAATTTCAGCACCCCTTCTAAAGACACCTAAAAATATTTATTTATAGGAATATTAATATCATAGTTGGGTATTGTAGCAAGATAAATAATTTTCCTAAAAATATTACTTTAAGCTTTTATTTTTACATTACAGGTACGCTAATTTATGGTTATTAGCTTTTTCTTAACATTTTTACCTATTTGAAAATGTAGGATAAATGATTTTTTCTCGGAAATTTTTACCAAAAGTTGTTATTTATTTTATTCAAAAATATAAACTGAATAAAATTTAAGCAACAATAAGATGAAACTTAAAATATGTTACAAGATATAAAAGTTTCCCCAAGGACTGCTCTAAGGAGATGATTTCGGGTTATAAATAGT
Organism: Hydra viridissima; assembly: GCF_058129835.1. Lineage (NCBI taxonomy): Eukaryota > Metazoa > Cnidaria > Hydrozoa > Anthoathecata > Hydridae > Hydra > Hydra viridissima. The sequence continues at coordinate 11,248,876 of NW_028324312.1, read as the reverse complement.
TTTTAATTTCGGCAGTGCCAAATTTGCCGACCTGTGCTTTCTCTGAAATCAAAATGGAAATAAGCGTTTGAAATATCATGTAAAGAAGAAGTTGATTTTAATAATTCAGATCGAAATAAGATAATAACGAGTTAGTAAAAAATTGAATTCGTTAGTGCCACTCTGAAATTTAATAAATTAATAAGTTCCCCACAATATAAATTAAGTTTATGTCAAATATAATAATACAGTTTTAGTTGATGGTTGCTCGAAATATTCTGCTGCTAAACAATGTAAAATATCAAGGCAAACACTACATGACTATATAAAACGAGCGTCTGTTGATAATTGTGTTAAAAAACAAGTGGATTTCACCCAACGACACTCTCAGCTTTTCAAGAAAAAGAACTTGTTGAAGTTCTTCTGACTATGTCAAAAAGATTATTTGGTCTGTTTCCAAAAGATCTGAAACAAATGGTATTCCAGTTTTGTGAAGAAAATGGGGTTATTTACAAGTTTAATAGTGCAACTAAGTCAGCAGTAAAAGAATGGTTTGGGGTTTTTTTGAAAAGTCATAATAAACTCTCTGTAAGAGTTGCTGAATCAACATCATTGCATCGAGCAATTTGTTTTAATAGAATAAAAGTTAATTGTTTTTATGATGAACTAGAAAAAATAATGTTTAATGCTTATGAAATGCAGGTTATTCCACCATTAAACTTATTTAAAGTAGACGATTCTGGATTGTCTATATGCCATAAACCACGAAAAATTGTTGCCCTGAAGGGAAAACATAGTGTTGGTGGCTTAACAAGCTCTGTAAGAGGAAAAACAATCACAATAGTTTGTTGCCAATCAGCAGGCGGATTTTTTGTCCCTTCAATGTTGATTTATCCACATATTCGAGTAAGACCTGAATTTTTAGATAAAGCCCCAATCGGTTCAGTTTCTGGTGGCAGCAAAAATGGGTGGATAACAACTAATTTGTTTGAAAAATGGTTTGATCATTTTTTACAAGCAGTCCAGCCACAGTCGAGAAACCAACCAGTTCTTCTAATTTCAGATGGACATTCAAGTCATAAAAAAAATCTTAGTGTTATTATAAAAGCTCGTGAGACAAATGTTGTTATATTATCACTTCCGTCCCACTGCACGCACAAACTGCAACCACTTGATGTTTCATTTTTTAAAAGTCTCAAAACTTCTATGATCAAGAAGTTGGTACTTGGCTTCGTCGCCATCCAGGTCGTCCTGTAACGGAATTAGAGGTTGTGAATTATTTGGAATAGCTTATGGGAAAGCTGCAACTGTTCAAAATTGTTAGTCAGAGTTTAAAAGATGTGGAATATATTCATTTGATAAAAATGTGTTTACTGAAGCAGACTTTGCTGCAGCTAACGCTACTGATCACTCGTATGTTGTATCAAAAACTTCAAAACCAAATATTACCTCTGAAATGCACCCAACTCTCGACAATAGGTTAGACTCTGCTAAAGATTTAGATCATATTGATTTTGTCACAGAATGTGTAGTTGCTTCTCAGAAAGGTAAATCATTTTAAAAGATGTATTATTTTTACCATCTTCTACAATTTATTTAAAACACAAATATAGTTTTTTTTTTTAAATTAAGCAAAATAATAACTTATCTGTTGTTTTATTAACCTAAAAAAAAGTTTCTTAAAAAAATAGTTCAAATTTTTTAAAATTTACATTTAATTCTATTCACCTTTTTTAGTTAAATATTTTTATTTAGAATCTTATTCACCATCTCTCATCATTTACACTTCTGATTCACATACAACTCATCATTTACACTTCAGAAGTCATAAGAATTAGCCACATCTGATGAAACCTCACAACCTCATGGCATTACATTCGGATCACTAGCTGGACTTGACATTAAAAATACAAAACGAACAGGTATAAAAAAGAGGCTAAATCATGCAGAAAAAAGTTACTGGATCACCATATAAATCTCAGCTAGAGGAATCTTTAACTTTGAAATATAAGAACAGGTAGCCACGTAAAAAGTGCATTAAAGAATATATATCTAAACATCAAAACACGTGTTTGAATAACCTTGATGCTAAAGGTGCAATTAATAAACAACTTTTTGCAATATGTCAAAAAAGTTATTGGGATCCTGTTGATCCATATTTAAAGGATAATTGGGATAAATCCCATAAATGCTGTAGATGGTCGTATGAAACATGTGCTGCTATATGTGGTGTTTATGCTAAAAAAGTATTTACTTGTGGTGACTATATGAAACACTATTTCTTTAAAAAAAGTTTTATGTTATATATTGATAAACTGTTTTTTAACTTTCTGAAATAAATCTCTTTTTACAAAGTTTTCTTTGAATTTTGTATTTTATTTTTTTATGTTTAACTATTGAAGTTATGTAAAATATTATTTTATGAACTACTTATGAGCTTGTAGACATGAATTCTTATTTGAACAGAATTTAGAAGTAATCATCGAAATCATAGAAATTAGTAATCATTTTATTTACAATTTTACTTTGAAAGCACATTTTTCTAATAAGGTCTCTGTTTTGGGTGATGTATTTATACTTTACTAAAATAGTTTGTTCAAAAAATATGAATCTTTGCAATTGCAACCCCCTTAATTAAATGCCAATTAGGTGTAACAAAATTCCATTTAAGAGACAATTACTTTATACAACGCAGATTTATAGCTGTTTATAATATTTTAATTATACTAATGCGTTTTCAACGAACGTCTTAACTTTCTTAAATAAGCCGATTTTACTGTATCATTGTGCCGAAATTACCATGCTAGGTCGCTAATTTCGTCATTTTTGAGTATTTTGTAAAATAAATTTTACATAAAACTTTGTAATTTTGAAACAATTTTTTAATTATTATTTAACAGATATATCTGCAGGACATCGATATGCATGATTTTTCAACGTTATAAAAGCAACCATTGTCTATAAACAACAAAATAGCTTAATACGCCGAAATTACCCTACTTTACCCTAATACTTCTATTTTCTTTTATGTTACCTATGTTACTTTAACATATAGCTTTGACATACAGGGAATATTTTTTCAACCTTGTTAAAAACCTATTTTACTTACTCTTTAAGAGAATAAATTCAAACTACGTTTTGTTAAAGCATCATTACAGGAAAACAATATCGAGGGAATGGTTTTTATTATGGATACCCAGTTATGTTTCTAATATATTCTCTGTATATGTTCAATCTATTGTTGCATGACTTTAAAATAAATTTAGCTTCTACTTCCTTGCGAATGTTTATTTCGCAGAGCCGCACAGTGACTCATAACCACCAAAAAATGGCAATAAGCCCCTCACATTTCTTTTGTAAATGTAGTGCCCTTTTTTTAATAATATTAAATTAAAATCATTGTTTGTTTAAAAAGTGAACAGTTTTTTCATAAAATTTATATTTTATAATTTATGGTTAAAATAAGTTAAAAATTTTAATAATATTTTCAAAGAAATCTAAAAAAGAAGAGATTTAGTAAAAATGTAGAGTTTTTAATCTAAATAAATGCCTACATTTTCTTTTTAGATAATCTTTTAACTTGATATATTTCAAATGTATTGAAAAAAAAAAATTGCAATTCATTATTTTTGTTAAAATTAAAATATATATACTATTTTTTTTAAAATATCAGCTTAAAAAATTTTCCACCGAGTTCCAAAGAAATATGCATTTTTTTTTTAGTTAATTAACACTTTTACTTCCAGAAAATAACGGGATTGCTGCGGTCACCTGCGGTGTTGGGAGTTTTTAAAGATATACAAATATCAGTAAATCCATAAAAACCTTGTTTTCCAGCATTTTTTAACGGTAGTTTATTATATCAAAACAAATGAAAATAACGGAAAACAAGGTTTTTATGGACTTATTGACATATGCATTTATTGAATTTAAGTTTTTTTTACTTTTATTACTTGTTTTAATATATCAAATATAGTTTCAAGAAACATAGTTTTGTGATCATATGCTGCTTAAACGTTTCTTAAAATGTTTATTGTTAAGTTTAAATGAGGATTTATTATTCGATTAGTAATGCGTATTTGAAAGAGCTTTACTTAACAATTTCAGTGTTTCCTGTAATATACAAGTAACATTATTTACTTAAAAGTTACAGAAAACTTAATGAGATAATTGTCAAAGAAATAATAGCATAAAACGTGAAACAGTGTAGAGTGAAAAAATATATAAAGTACTTAAAAATGTTTCTGATATTTATTAATAATATTACTAACTAGGCAATTCTTTAGAACAATAACAACAAAAGGATTAGATCTTATCCCGAATATACGTGAATTAGAAGTGGATAAATTATGATTATGGAAGAATTAAATTAACGAAATCAAATAAAACTGAAGAAATTAGCAAAGAGAACATAAATAAAGTAAAGGAAAAAACTTAAACAATGTGGTAGAAATTATGATTCATTTATAGAAAACAAATATCAACCTAGCAAACAAAAAGATATTTAAAATACATCTAATATGCATCTAAGAAATGGTCTAAAGATGTCTGAAATCACGTCATGAATGAACGCTTAATAGACGTCTATCTTATAGACATCTTTTAGATGCATTTTATTCGATAAAAAAAATAAATAAAATAGACGTATATTGCACATCTTTTATGCATCAAAAATAATGCATCTTTATCAAATAAAATGCATCTAAAAGACATCTATAAGATAGACATCTATTTAGCATTTATTCACGACGTGAATTCAGACATCTTTTAGATTATTTTTCACATGCATATTATATGGTATTTAGATATCATTTTGCCGACTGAGTTAAGTTTAAAAAGTCTTTTTCATAAGTAAATTTCACTCGGCTTGTTGCCAAACTTTCCAAAAACATCAAAGGTATAACGCGTTTTTCTATGCCTGCATTTTGAAACCATTTTGTTCTTCTTATTCAATAAGGTACCTTCATAAAACATAATAATCATTTACTTCTCATGCAGGCATAGCATGCAACATTTTGTGGCCGTGTTGTACGGCTTGCAATGTTTGATAATCTTCCACTTAACAATAGGTGTGAAATGCTCTTCTTTTATTTTCCATATTTCTTTCGATAATTCTGTGTCGTTCTAGTATTTTTCAATGATAAAGGATTTTTGGTGGTTTGCGTATCTTAGTTTGAAAGATATTTCGCTGATGCCGTAATATGTTTTTTCTTTCATTACGGGGTTGCTGGAGGAGATGATAGCTTGGTAGACTATGTTTTTTGTAAGGCAATTCTGATGTAAAGGACACTTATTTTTATCGATGAAATTACAGGTTTTTTCTCTAATATAGGGGTTTATTTGTTGGTTTTTTTGCAGAATGTTTTGGTTGTGGGAATTTATGTTTGGCATGCAGCTGTAGCTCACTTTAATGTAATTTCTATTGAAATTCTTGGATTTTGTGGTTTACTGGAAAATGTTTGCCGACCAGGTTTAAAAACCGCTTTCCTATATTTGTGCAAACATTTTTGCTGCAAGGAGGATTGAACCAGATAATTTTTAGCTATCGGATTTTAATGTTAACAGGTTGTAAATTGGGGATGTATTTAAGCTTTTGGTTGTAACCTAATTTTTTTTAAGGCTTCCTTGTACATATAAGAAGAATTTCTGAAAATTTTTTCACTAGATGAATCGGCCGACAAGCGCAGCTCAATGGAATGTAGGATCTGCTTTAAAATGTTAGGTGGATGGTTGAATTCAGCATGAATATAACTTAAAACATTCTCAGGTTTACTATAAGGCCGGAAAGAGTAGTCATTGAGGTTTAAACTGACGTCAAAATAATTGACTATTTTCAAATTACATTGGATGGAAATAAGTAAGTCATTGTCTTTGAAGATTTCATCGAAATGCTTTTTTATTTTTTACATTTGTGTGCCGCTGGTGTTTTTAAATATAGCTAAACCGTCGTCTCAGTATAATCCAAAATCAGTTTTGTTACAATATTGCGATAGTTGGAAAAGTAGGAAAATACCAACAAGTTCATAAATCTCGGCACCGTCAAAAGCATCCATGGCAACATCAAACAAACCGCTTTTCTTTTAAACCCAAACTTAATCATTATTGAAGAGTAACGATTTTCTTGCGTGTTTGATAATCTTTTTTTTTACATAGTTGTTGTTTCTTCGTTTTATAAATATATATATATATATATATATATATATATATATATATATATATATATATATATATATATATATATATATATATATATATATATATATATATATATATATATATATATTAAACTCAAAGTCAACTACTCAAAATTAAACTGGTTAAAAACCGGTTAAAACTAAACGGAAAGCAAAATCTTTAAACTGCATTGGATGAGGCTTTTACCATATCGATTTACCCAGTAAAGCGGTGAAAATTTTGGCACAGTTTATTTATTAGTTTTCAAATCATAAAAAAATTGCATTAAAATTTAGAAAATGGTAGATATTTTATTAGGTCCAAAGTTCGTAATGCTGAGAAATAAAACAAACTTCGCAGAGAGCCAATAAGGCAGTTGATTTTTTCATACTTATTATCAAACTTAACAAAATAAATTAACAAAAAGTCATTGAATTTTAGTTAACTTAATATTCATCTCGTTTATTGGTATAATAAAGTCTGTGGTTTCCCTTAATTTTACATCAGTTTAATGAATTTTTTACTTATAATTTTTTTTATTTGCAAAAACTACCACTCTTTTCTAATTTAATTAAAGTTTTCTGTATATTATAGTTTTACTTAATGAGTTATTGTTGAATATGGGAAGAAATGTTTAGTAACTTCCCCCAAACTCTACAAAAATCTTTTTTGTATATCGACTGGAGTAAACGAAAACTTCTAAACCGGTTTACATAATATTTTTCTGGATTTAATTGTTTTAAGATCTTGTAACTTTTGGAAGTATTATTATAAAGCTGCTTATAAATATTTTTAAGCAAGTTTATAATAATACTTGCAAAAGACATAGGAAGCTTTATTCTATCTTTATCCAAATATAGATCAAAGTTTTATTCTTTTTTTAAAGGTAAAGTCTACTGTCATTTAAAAGAATGTTGCGATGAAAACTGGTTAAAGTATGATATCACTGGTATTAATAATAGTTTAGAAAACGAATTATTTGGGCAGCATTTAGTTAAAGGAATTGTTGCAAATGCTGTGAAACTTCACTCCGAACAAACAAATCCAAAAAAGCCATTAGTTATGTCTTTTCATGGATGGACAGGTAGTGGTAAAAACTTAGTTTCTGATATTATTGCAAAACATTTGTTCAAAAAAGGGCTTGATAGTAAATTTATTATCAAGAAAATTGCAACACATGATTATAAATATCCTGATAAGTTGCAAGCATACCAAGCAGATTTAAAAAAATTGGTTGAATCATCTACAAAGAAATGCGATCGCTCATTATTCATATTTGATGAAGTAGATAAAATGCCTGAGGGTCTTGCAGATGTTTTAAAACCCTACTTAGATTACCACCATTCAGTCGATGGCACAAACTATCGTAAGAATATTTTCATTTTTCTGAGTAACACTGTTGGTAACAAGATAAACAATTTTGCTGTAAATCATTTTGCTAAGGGTAGACCCAGAGAAGATATCAAAAGGGTTGAGATGGATAAACTTTTATCCGTTGGTGCATTTAACGTAGATGGCGGTTTGAAAAATTCTGATATTGTCTTAGCAGCCTTGATAGACTTTTATGTACCATTTTTACCACTGGAACGTAAACATATAAAGCAATGTGCAGCAGCAGAACTTAGAAGACGTGGTAAGTTTTATAATGACGAAATTCTTGAAAAGGTTGCTGATGAACTGCAATATATTCCAGAAAAAGAAAGGCTTTTTTCTGCTGATGGCTGCAAAAAAATTTCAAAGAAAGTAGACTTATTTTTATCTTAAAACATTTAGAGAGTTTTTGTCTGTTAGCTATGAATATGCGTTAATTGATTATTGAATTTCAAATAAGATAGAAAATTAATTTTATATAAAATGTGTGCTTTGTAGCAGCAAACATTAGGTACAGCTATTTTTTTTAGTAAACCCCGTTTATCAAAAACATTTATTGTACTAAACTTTAAAAAAATTAGTTAAGTTTTTAGCCAGTTTCCAACTTATTTCCTTATTTAATCATAAGTTTATTCTCTTTCAATAGGGTGCTTTGATTAGAAATTTAATTCACTTAAAGTCTGTTGGATTCGAAGAAAATTTTTGCTCTTGCCTAAAGATAACAGCAATACAACCAAGTTTTAAGCTGAATTTTGTATAGATAGACATTCAACATTTTAAGAAATAATGCGGATGATGAAAGCAAATTGAGATCATTTACTTGACTAATACATGTATAACTTGAGATATAATAAATAATACAAAATATTAACTCGTTTTGTAGCTAATTGGAGCGCAATGGTTCCATGTTTAGTGAACTGCTCTATCTTCTATATTGCTGCAATGTTCAAGTTTATGAATATTACAGAATTTTCTTCGATGCTAAACAATAAGTTGCATGAACATCTCTTATATGTCCATGCTTTAATTCCTTCCTTAATTCCGTCTTAAATTACGTCTTTATATCCAACTGCGGAAGATAAATAAATTTTTTTAATGAAAGTAAAATTTTCGTTAAAAAGTGGAGGGTAAAAATATGTCAGCATCAAGAAAACAATTTTTAAGGAATTGAAGAAAATTAAATAAATCAGTTTTAGTAGAAGTTCGAGACAAAAATACGGATGAACTTCAACAAAACTGTGCACAACTTAAACAAGAAGCAGTTAGGGATTCTTTTAATATAAGCAGTGAGAGTTGTAGTCGTTTATCTGTGGAAGAAAATATAAAAGTGGAG